>NC_039253.1:1565133-1591269 GCF_003368295.1 Carassius auratus
CCATCTAATTGCAACAGTATGGTTTCATGGTAGTTGAAAATGTGAGAAGTTTTCTAAGGGGTCATTTCTTCAGGGTATTGCCTTGATAGCGAATGACTCCCACCTGTGAAAAGTAAAACTACTGTGAATTCAAACCTAGGTCTAACAATATACACTGTGTGTGTGTTTGTGTATGTTAATGTCAGGATTAAGAAAAATAAAAATCTCTAAAAGAGCTTGTTTCCAGAACACAAATCAAGACTTTGAAAAAAAAAAAAGCAAATGTGTATGAGAAATTGGATGTCTAAATGTATTGCTAAATAAATACACAGATTACTTCCAAAAATAATAACAAGCGAACCTCCATTAACAGAGTAATGCAATTATGAACAATAACAATAAATAATACAAATAATTAAGGATTGAGCAATTCGCAAGTCAACAAAATATTTTCAAATAGCTAGTTTTGTCAGGACACCCCTAAAATGATGTTGTGTTTCAGCATAAGGAGACAGTAAATCAAGCCAAGCACGTACGTTATACTTGCTCGTTAGGGGGTGAAAGATATCACACTCTGCTCTTGAAGGGGTGAAGTGTGGTGTAGTTTCTCTGGTGGTCAGTGTGGGGTCATGTTGAAATATGTTCATCTTCCTCTGGCTTTCGTCCTGCTCCTCATAAAACATCAGATCAGGTTTTCTGAGAATCAGGGGAGGCAGAACCTGAACTTATCACACACATAAATCCTTTGTTCTTCTCCATGAAGGGAGATCTTTCCAATCTCACTTTCATCTCTTTAACTAATGCATTAAAAGTGACATCTCTTATTGTCTTTTCTGTACAGAACAATCTGGTATGATGTTTAGTGTCTGTGGGTTTCTAATTTATTTGGATTCTCATCAATTCCAAATTATAGCATATCTATAACTTCACTAGCCAAATCCAAACCAGATTAATAAAAACATATTTTACCGATATTAAAAGATTTTATCATGCATTTCCTTGCTGGCTGGACACACAACAACTTTTTCTGGGAAACTCGACAAAAACACACAACAAAGGCAACTTTAGGAAATTTACTTAATGTCTGTGTATATAACAAACAAAAAAATCAGTTTTGTCTATTGTAGCTGTGAATGATCCAAAACCCATGAAGTCATCCAGGCTATAATAAATACCAGTTCTGGTAGCTGTGTTTTATTTATGATGCATCCCTAAACATTTAACTAATTTGTTTGGGTTCTCCTCTCTTTCCCAGGAGCCTCTGAACTAAGTTGCCGGGAGCTGCGTTCTACCCGCTACATTACCGATGGATCCTGCCGCAGCGTCAAACCTGTAAAAGAACTGGTGTGTTCTGGTCAATGCCTTCCAGCTCACTTGATGCCAAACTCAATTCTAAGGGGAAAATGGTGGAGAAGCAGCTCATCCGATTACCGCTGCATTCCCGCTCACTCCCGCACCCAGCGGATACAGCTCCAGTGTCCTAACGGACCAAACCGGACATACAAAATCCGAGTCGTCACGTCTTGCAAGTGCAAACGCTACACTCGCCATCACAACCAATCGGACGTCAAGGAGTTGTCGTCAAGAAGCCACGACGCAATAAGAAGCACCGCAGCAAAGTGCCGTCGGTCAACAGCAATTCGTACTGAGGGGAAAACAGAAACTCTCTCTTGCACACATACAGATACACCTATATACATACGTATGCATACATATTTCAGAAACTGCAATCCTCAGCTACAAGGGAATGAACAAACGCATTAGCTTTTTAACAAACATGTTGGCGTGCCAACAAGTTTGCAATGTATTTCAGATGTCTCGCTGTTTGTATGTGTTCTTGAGCTGAAATAGTTCCAGTTTGATCACAGAATGCCAGCAGACTAATGGACGCTTGAGTAAAAGATGTATGCTGTTATGTGAGATTAGTTGAGGGAATGATGATATTTTTGAGAGAAGGAGGAATAACTCCATATATTCTTGCCCAGGCAGTTCATTTCGAGTTTGAAGTTCATTGAAAGGGTAAGCTAACTACAGGCAAGCACGCTGAGCGCTCAACCAATCCACCAAACGCTCATTTGAATGTTGTGTACCAGATTTGTCCTCCTCTTCTGGGACTTGGAGCAGTGTATGATTTGACCGTTCAGCCGTGTCGGGCCCAAAAGACAACGCCACTGCTGACAGATCGCTGAGGCCCAGAATTCTTAACCTTGGTCAGTTTGACCAGCCCACGAGTCCTCTTGACAGGCCGGGGAGCCGAGCCAGTCACCATGTGAGTGTCTGCAACTTCACATTTCCACAAGAAACTGATCGGAACTGGCAGTTACGGAGAGTTCGAAAAGTTGTGTCAGCCCTCCACGGTCCAAGTCCCGGAGGTCAAGAACCGCAAACGATATTCCTGCGACTTGTCCTAATTACCAAATAGTTCCATTCCTGTGTTTAGGATTGGAGTCATAAAAAGCTATTTCCTCTAGACATGGTCAGTTCCTGTTTTGTTAGAACACCCGAAAAGAGGCCCACATGTGTGCAGCAATCTGCAGCAATTCCTCCCGGGCAAAAAACCTTTCTGCACCCTTACTTCGATGGAAACCATTTGGAGATATTCAGCTATCTGCAATCGCTAGCAGGTTTACCTACATCCATTACTGAAGTCTTCAACAAAGATGTCATCCTTCCTGTCTCGTGACCGGAAAAGTAGAGACAAATAAGTGAACCAAACTTTGAAATTGTGGTCTGGATGTTGATTTTACACAGGATAAAGAGATAAGAGAATGCCAATTGTTCAACATTTTCTGCTCGTTACTTTCCCACCTTTTTTTTTTCCCAGATCAGTGCTGATAACATTTGCTTATTTTTCAATTGTGTATTTGAAATAGCAACTGGAAGGTTTTTGTAATTTTTTTTTTTTTTTTTAATGTAAGCAGACTTGCCAATGAATAGCAACTTGTACATACTGTACCTGTGTGGTCTCATTGAGTGGCATCCTCTTCCAAAGAATGGATCCCCACTCTCTGTCCGACCAAAAGACTGTTACATAGAATGAATTGTATATTTATTGTTTTTCAATTTCATCATTTAAATTATTTATGCAATCTTTGTAGAAAATAATAGCCATTATTGTACTATATGTAATTATAGTGAATTTCATAACGAAAAGAGTACATGAATAAAGTTAAGCAACGTATATATGTGAAAAGAAGCGTGTTTGTTATCATTCTTGTCAGACAGCTTTGACAGATCCTTTCTCCTCTTGGGCTGTGCCGCACGCTAAATCCGTCCCTCAATAAGCCCTCTATAAACAATATTCCACAATTAGGAAGTAGAGGCTTTGTAGCACTTTGGAATGTCTAAGACACCTTTACAAAAGGCAAGAAAGGAAAGAATCTCCTCGTCAGACAGGAACAGTACAGTCACAACAGAAACAGCTCTTTTTATCCGGTGTAGTGAACTCAACCCACAGGCCTCCATTCATCTGTTTGTTTGTTTAAGCTCGCGGAGTCTGAGCCATAGATTGACAAGGGAATGTGAATTGGCAGACTTGTTTTAGTCCCTCTAATCTTGTCTGTTGCACACTTTAGTGCAACAGACAAGATGATGAAATTCATGATGAAATTCTCTATATTAGTCTTAACTGGGTCCAGGATGCTCAGTGCACACTACATGGAGTCATTATGCTGTAAAACAAACAAATTTCCTTCTATGTACTGTATTTTTGAAGTGTTTACGTACTCTTATATTGTGACTCAAAATGAAACATACTTAAACTAAATGATTTTCAGTTCTTGTTCTACTATAAAACATCTGTTGAGAACATTTTTCACTGCAGCTCTAATATAATCGACCCAAATTCATGCCACTTGCCATGCCATGCTTTCGCTCAAAAGTAGCAGGCAGGCAGAAGCATTTCTAAGTCATTTAAGAACAAGTGCTTGAACGTGTCACAAGAGTAGTTCCTAAAATAAATTGATTGCTGACCAAGCATCTGACCTGAGTTACTGCCCATGTTTGCAGTCGTTGCTCGGCAGGGACCTGGCACGGACCTCCACAGCCACAGGGAAAGCAGGAGTGTGTGAGAGAGGTCAGCTGGGACTCACTCCTCAGTGTGTGTTTAACACTTTTGTTCCTGCTCCACAGTATGGTCAGATCAGACAAGTGTGCACTTCTCAATGTCATAAAAGTAGTTTAAAATGGATTCTTAAATGCTATTTTTTCCTTTTATTTTATTACATCAGTTGATATCTTACATTAAAAAAGACTATTACTTAATTATATATTTTTTAATCTATTAAAAAAATGTATACATTTTAACTGAATTCAACATTTTTAATATCAGACCTTGGGACTACACAAAGAAAAGAAAAATAATTCAAGAAGTTTAAAATGAGTTTTCAATTTGAGTAGAATTAGATCCAAGGGCCAGGCGGGTGTGGGTATTTTAGGACAAAGAGTGTTAGGAAAAATGAGGAGGAACTAAAAGTGTCATTTAACACTGTTAGCCACTTGACTTGACTATAATGTATTAAAGACATTCATTGTTGAAGACATAGCTCAACCTAAGATGACGTCTTTACCTTCCAGTGTCTCAAAGCACACAGGCTGACCTCTCTTAGTGGTACATTGTGGACTTCCAACACATGATGGTGATTAAGTAAATCTCACTGAACTGCTCCAGAATGTCACTTTCTTCTGGTAAGGCTGCATGAATGCTAAATTAAAGACACTGCTATAGCATATGAAATGTAACAGAGCTGCTGTGTACTTTCAAATGAAATTCAAGAAGTTCTTGAGGTTGCATAGTACCTAAATAAAGTAATGCTTACACAGCATGAGTGTACAGACTAGTGACATCATTCAGTAAACTTGAACTTCAGATCAGCTGATTTACATATTATGTTAGAGTAGATGGTTTCTGTTATTGCCGAAAACCAAAATACATCAGTAATATATCTTTTAGTGATGACTGCTCTGCTAGCTGGGATTATGTTGTAAATTTGGCTCAATAAAAAAAAAAAGAAAAGAAAAAAAAAGAAGAAAGGTCAAATTCTCACAATTGTTTGAATCTTAAGTTCCTTTTAGACTTGGATATTGACGACAATAGTTGGGCCATTATACAAGTTTTTCCTAGGGTGGGTATATTTACTGAGCGTAATGTTATACAAAAGGAACAGAAGTTTGTCTGGAGCTCAAATGAATGAAACAAGGAGCAAAATTCCCCAACATACATTGCCCAAAATTTTTAAATGAAGTGTAAATGGGGGGTTAAAATTTTATATAGATGAAATATAAAGATTATATTTACAGCTGCCCATACGTATGTGGTTGGTATTTTTCGAGGGATTTTGAAAGAAGACGCTAATGCTAATCAAGGTTGCATTTATTTGATCAAAATACTTTAAAGAAACGTTAAGAAAGTTCCAAAGAGCAGCATTTATTTGAAACATTGTAAATTCCTTCACTGTTTTACTTTTGATCAATTTAATGTATCCTTGCTGAATAAAAGTAATTCTTTGTAAATTGCCAGCAGAATACTACTAAGTTTCTCAGTAGGTTAACCATCCCATATTGCAAAAAATAAAATAAAATAAAACATCTGACTGAAACACTTTACCATTTGTAACAGAAAACTTGCTTTGTGTGATATATCCATACTAATATGAGTCAGGGTACAATTAAGATTCACACTGCGTTTTCAGCGTTAATAAAACTATTCAACATCTAGCACATTGTATTAATTGTTTGCTTTCCGGACGTGGCTGCATTTATTCTGACCACAACCAGTTTTTATCCCCCATCTTTACTGTGTATTTGTAAAATTTTATGTGCGAGGCTTCCGGTATCATTCCCTTCCAGCTAATTTTAGCTAACTTATACAAAACATGCTCGTTTTGCTGCTTGATATTGCAAACATCATATAATTTTTTTATGTATTGTCTTAATTATGAACATAACAGTTTTTACGACACTTGAGTTTCTATTCTTCCTTTATTTACTACGTGGCTAATAAACCGGAAGTCTTGCACATTAAAAAAAAAATACTACCGCGTAGATATTCTTAGCTGTTAAAGCTGTCAGTGTAAATAGAAACAGTTTACAGATAAGCACAAATAAAAATATATAAGTCAAAAATACACTGAAATCTTTATTGCATTGCACAATATCAGTGGCTACTTGTGAACTCCTGGGCTTTTATGTGAAGCTAAGTGTCTAAACATTTTTCTAATGTAAAAATACCTTAGCCTATCATCTTTGTGTAAATGAACAAAATTTTTATTTTTTTTAAACAACACTTTACATATTCTACAAAAATGGCGACCAGGCATTGTGTTTTACACAGAGTGGTATTTCAGGTAGACATTTTTATTTAAATATATTACTTTTTAAATAACCATTTTGTCTGTGACTTTAGATCAGTAAATACTATAGGCTACACATTATCATGCCCCCTTGAAAATTTCAAATGCATACAAGGCTTTTTCCATATACAGATGACAAGATTTCTGTTTACTTGCTTGACAGACAGAAGTAGACACAATGGAAGATGTTAATGGAGAGGAGAAACAAGCCGTGTTCAATCAATATTCCCTCAGTGTTACATTTACCCGATTGTGTATTTACTATTTACAGCTCTAGAGCACTTAACTTTATTACTGCATCCCTGATTCTTGCAAAAACACAATCATAAACATTACAGTGAAAACGTGTCTGTGGCATTCAATTTTCATGACATACGTGTGTGCATGGTGTACCATCACATGAGGTGTTCTTGCATTAAAGCACAGTGAAAATAAAGCACAAGATCACTGCAATTCACTCAACAAGACTGTATAATGTTCCATAAATTGACCACTAACAGCCATCATAAGTACAGCTTCTCATTCTTACAGTGTTTAGACTGCAGGTACAGTACATATCCTCAGATAATGTACCCTGCATTCCCTAAGAAAAGGGATTTGAATGCCCCTGAAAAGTGCTATTATAAATGCTTTTGTCAGAAAGCAAAACGCAGTACTGATACCAATGCTTGGTTGGCAGCAAGCAAAAATTGAGGCCACATGCTGAAATTTTCTGTAGTGCTGCTACAATCTCATAACAATAAACCGTGATTTCAAGACTGATAGTGACAGACAAAAGTCTCAACAAAAGAGGACACGTTAAAAGTCAACATATGTACAGCCATTCCCTTCTGAAGAATGTTTCAACCACCCTACAACAACAATGATATAAACACGGATGTGTTTGACTTCACAATGAAATCTTTTGAGGTGCAGTCCATACGCAAAATTCCTGGTGCCAATCAGAAGTCACTACAGGAATAAAAACTTGATCTGGCTTTCTGAATGTCCCATTACAAATGGGAAAAGTTTAGCTGCATGCCACAATGCACAAAATAGCACCTTTAAGGGTGAACGTCTTTTTGTGTTTCATGGGGGGCTGGTTTTTCTTTTCGACCAAAAGTCCACAAAGCCTCTGGCGACCACTTCGTACAGGCCCAGGGTTCTGAGTTTTTCAACAAGACTGCTGCTGAAAATGTTTCCCTGCAGTGGCTTTTCTCTTTTTTCTTGTTTCCTTTCCTCTGAACATGCGGTGGCTCTGTGAATGAGAGGGGAGTTGGGATGAATTGCAGCCGAGATGCCATGCTCTGATACTAGCTGTAGCAGACCGAGGGAGGAGGTCCGGTGGAGGTGGGATGTGGACCCAGAGATGAACTGGAGGCCTGATGATGTCCTCACGTGCTCACGGCTCCCACACGCGGATGCATTCTGGGGCTGAAGGCTAAGGAGAGGACAAGGAAGATGTGCGTCACACCAAGGCAGATATAATCAGGCCAGAACACAAGTGTTAGTGAAAGCTTTTTCAGTTAGAAACACACAGCATATAGTGTATGATCATGCTGATGAATAAAAGATTGTAATGATGAGACTTCCACAAGCTGGTTAACAGCATTTAAAGAAGGCTTCAATGTTACATGCACAGTCTAGTGTAAGTGATTCATTCCCAAAATATGACATTTCAGTCAAGATTTCAAATATTCATGAAACCCTGAATAAGAATGGTTTTCTCATTCTATAACCAATGATGTTTTAATGATAATGTCATTTCTTTTTTTCTTTTTTTTTGAAAAAAATACTTTCAAGGTAAATGTAAAAGATTCTGTTTATAAAATATTAAAGGGTAAAATGAATTCAAATTTGTATCATTTTTTCACTGGTGTTCCAATCCATGTTTCAATCATAGAAAATAAAATATAAAATAGTCCAGATTAGTAATTTGAAAATGTTAATGAGTAATAAACACCATTTTTTTAATGAGAATTAAACCGAATTCATAACCAGCATTTTTTTGAGAATGATCTTACTACATTATATCCCCCCAATAAAACATAACATAATAAAAGTGTTATTTTAAAACAGATGTGTGATGCATGACACATGCAGCTTTCTCACTTAAACATAAATCTGTACAGGAGAGAAGACAGAATTAGTAATATAATGTCCTGATGCTGATGTTTGGTTTGTTCATGAATGAAACCTAAGGTTAAGAGAGAAAGAAAGTTAGTGGGATCATCCTACTAAAGGCTTCATAGAGACCATGCCTGACATGTCTTACTTTATGAAGGACGATATTATAACTGTACAAAGAGCAGGTTCCAGCGCTTCCTGTTACAGATGGAAGGAGGGAAAATGAGCAAGGAAATAATAATATTAAGATAAAGGTTAGTTGTGAACAAATACAGATATTTCTGATATTCCTCCAAGTGCTTAATTTAAATAGTTTTTAAATGGAAAAATGAGGGCTGTTGATTTGAACTGCATGACTAGAGTTCAGTTGTATGCCCCTAAGATTCAAGACATGAGGGGAAAAGTTCCCCTGTATTGGTTTTTGTCTTAAATTATATCCTATGATAGATGACGACAGTTTTGGCCTTATCGTCTTGCCCTAGTAAGAAGTGTCTCGTTTTATGCATATGCCCGATAAAAGAAAAAACGAGTATTGTGATGTGTGTTTGACAGTCTTATAATAAGCTTGTGTGGACACCAGTGTGATCATGTCTTACCTGGTGGAGAAGGAGGAGAGGAGGATGGAGGGATGGAGGATCTGACAGCTAGTGGACGGAGGTGTGGGTGAGGTCTGAGGGGGGTTAAGTCTGGATGAAGGGACTGTGTTGGAAACACAAACACATGCTAAAATTCAGCTATGCACGACAGGTACCTACACTACACTGGTTAAAACCATGATAATACCTAGAACTGGATAGTAACATGTAACGGATTACATAACCAGATTCCAAAACTCAAGTACTCGTAATTAGAGTATATTACTTTTTCTAATCCTCATAATCAGATTAAAGTAACTTTTTTATGCATAACATTTTATGAGCTTACATTAAGCCCAGTTTGAGAAGCCCTGGTTTAATGTAATGTTTAATGCATTTTAAGAGGATGACATAAAAAAATGTAATGTATTTTCCTTCTTTTTGCTTTTTTTTATATAAGTATGGTAAATTTAAACCAAGCCAGTAATCTAAAAGTAGTCAGAACACATTACATAAAATGAGTAACTATGATTTCATTACTACATTTCCATCATGTAATCTCTAATCAGTAACTGACTACAATTTGTAAGTAATCTACATTGGTACGTTAAAGAATATATATGTGTATGAATATATACTGTATACACTAAAAGCTCTTTGGATCTGAAGTGTTTTGACCACTTTAAAAATTCCTCTTCAAACTGAAGAGTTAAGAAGGAAGTGTGTTGCTGTAGGTGAATGGGCTCTTACCCACAGTGCCCTGCAGGAGGCTCGGGAATTTGGAGAGATCAGGCTCATCCTCCTCGAGGTCGTTGAGGCTGTAGACGTGTTGGAAGTCCACGTCCAGCTCTCTGAAGTCTTTGGTGAGGACACCTGGCCGAGGGTGCAGGATGCCCCCCAGATTGGGCTTGGCCAGCTGCTGCCATTGGTGCAGAGTCACTGAGCCTGTGGACAACGAATGATGAAGTTGCTCAATAAAATGATCTTTTATTTTTATCCATTTAGGCTACAAATGTTTAATAAGGATTTTTAGTTGACTTGAAACTGCTTATCCACTCTTTCCTGCTGCATCATATTTGATATGCTCATTTCTAAGGCATCTGCACGGTCTAATATATGCATTCTGTTCCCTGACTAATAGTTTAGACTTTTTAGCAGGTGAAATGCATTTTTGGGTAATTCTAAAAATCTTTTAGGTTGTCTTTTTGACAAGAATAACTTTTGTATACTCACTTTCTAACTGATATACATGCTGAAGAGGACAAGGTATTTTCAGGCATCGTGAAATAACTTTTTCTTAACTATTCTTATTAATATTTTATGATGAAAGTTTACTTGACTGCAGAAACTTAGGTTTTCTTGATTATCCATATATCATTTATTATAATGGTTAAATATGATACATCAGGCTTTTGATGAACATTTATTTGTTTCTCTCTCATCTCATAATTGTATTGAATTGAATTATATGTTTCGCCCCCACAATTAAAACTACAGAGCTTTGATCATTAAACTATGAATATAAATATCAATCATATTATTGGGAGATACAGAGTGACAACTGATATTAACATGGATTTTATATTGTTATAAAGACCTCAAGTATTTAAAATACAAGCTATCAGAATTTCATTTAACATTTTGACCATACAAATATGAGCAACTGCATTAAATTGCATATTTCTGCTCAGTTTGGGCCAATGAATAAAACTGAGCTCCATATTCTGCTATATATCATACTATACGAGTCATTAATGCCTGATGTATTAAATATGATACTTAACTAAAAACAAATCTTCTTATTTTATTTTTCCAAAGGTTCAATAAACTGTTCTATCTTTAAAATAGATTTTTCTGACCATTATTTCATATATCTGGCTTTACAGGAACAATATTGGAAAAATTTTCATCCACCAAAAATTCAGAAATATGATAGGAAAATATGTTGTAACATTGATTGGAAGAAACATAAACCAGGAAATGATAGAGAAGATCCTTGCATGACTTTGCAAACGTAAATAAAATATCCCTTCTTTATATGACATGGCAATTTAGGTTGTAAAGTTGTGCAACTCCCCTAAAATGTTTTTTTTTATTATTTGTAAACTTGTATTTTGTGGTTTGAACTAGTGGTCGACCGATATTGAGCACGTTTACATACACACCAGTAAGCTGATAACTCACAAATATCAGCTTATTAAAATAACCAGTTTTCCCCGTTTACATGCACATCAGTAACCTGACAACGCAAGTAAGCTGCGTTTTCATGACTTCATTAATAAATCAGGTAATTTCCCTGTAGTGACATAACAAAATAATAATTTGCATATCTGACTCTATAGATTTGTCAGTTGTGATGTTAATTTCAGCTTGCAACATGTCGGTAAACTTACAGCTTGTATTTACCCTCTCATGCAGTTATAAACATATTGTGACTGAATCACTTCTACTTCTGCTGCACGAGAACATTTTGTGATACATTTTCTTCTTTGTTTCCTGTAAGGCGTTGCTTAGGTTAAATCTGCACTAATGATGTGCCCCTGTCACTTATAACACATGCGCACTTCAATAAGCCGACAGAAAGCAGGTTATTGCCTTTACATGCCAGGTGAAATCGAGGTAAGAGGCGAATAACTACCTGTTGCGACCGGTTTATGATCAAGCCATTTTTGACCTTACTCCAATAAAAGAAAACAGATTACCTAATTTTCATGACCAAGTGAGTTTTCATCTTATTAATCCTAATTGGGTTAAGAATGTGCATGCGCGCTCATTGGTTTTTTGACAGCTGATGCCGATATTTTAAATAGAAATACCAAATATCGGCCGATATATCGGTCAAACACTAGTTTGAACAGCCCTAGTTTTAGAGTTGATCTAATCTCTCTGCATCACATGCTTCACATGCAGTAGCAGCAATTTCCACCACACCAATAACACGGGGCTGCCCGCCGACGTGCCTGACTTTAAATCGGCGCTACTAAACACGGATATTGGCGATGCCGATATATAAAAAATGACAAATATTGGCCCGATATATCTGCCGAGCGATATATCGGTCGACCTCTAGTGTGTATCTACTGACCCTCCAGCGGCTTGACTATCTGCAGCCGTTCAGGCAGATACGAGCGGGAGGAGCCTGTGCTGGAGGAATGTGTGGAGGTGCCGGAGTAGTTGGTTCCTGTGGATGCGATGCTGCCACTAGGCGTCAGGAAGCCGCTGGAGCTGCCGCCACTGCCACTGCTTCCACTGTGTAGGGCACTCAGTTTCCTTTCTCTCTCCACTTCGAAGAACGGCCGCTCTGACGTGTGGCTCTCCTGCCGCTCCGAGAGAGACCGGAGCGCTTCCTCCAAATCCTGCCCACCTGGGGTACCTGGCTGACCCAAACGCTTCAACTCCAGTAACCTGTGCAGGAAATATGTTATTATTCATTGTTAATTGATTTTTTCTTAAAAAAGTCAGTCATTTTTGTGAAAACTTTAAAACAAACAGACACTGACCCATGATCTTGTGTGTGCGTCTGAGAGGAGTGCTTATCCTCCATGTTGACACTAATATTGTCTGATTCATAATAACTGGTCTGTGGAGTACTGATTCGACTAGAGTGTAATGATGAAGGGCTCGAACCCGGAACCTGCAGAGACAGAATCTGGGAACGTAGCCGAGCCCCCTGATTGGCCACTTTCACGGTCTCAAACACACGCAACGGATGATTCCTGCACAGAGAGTTCAACACAAACATGTCATGTTGCAGTCCTGGGTTTTATTAACATTCACATTTATATACATTATACAAAACATGTTAGTTAGACTTTGAATAAACTGCAAAAAATAAAAAATAAATTCAGTATTTTTGTTTTGTTCCCCAGTAAAATATCTAAACGTTAAAATAAATAATTTTCAGGCTGCTTGAAATTCTAAATTATGTATAATAATAATTTAAGAATGGAAGATTTTTCTATAAAATATTACGATATAAATACATTCAAAATATATTTCCGTCCAAAAGCTAGGTAAGTCAGTAAGATTTTCTTATGTTTTTGATGGACGTTTCCTATGCTCACAAAGACTGCATTTATTTGATAAAACACAGTAAAACAGTAATATTGTAAAATATCACTACAAAGTAAAATACCTTTTCTATTTTAGTATATTTTAAAAATTACTTTTTATTTTTGTGATGGCAAAGCCGCAAACGTACAGAAATCGTCCTTATGTTCTGATTTGCTGCTAAAGAAATTTCTTATAATTATCAATATTCAAAACAGTGGTGCTGCTTAATTTTCTTCTGAAATTGTTTTTTTTTTTTAATCCTTTGATCAATAGAAATTTTAAGAGAAAAGGATTTATTTAAAGCAGAAAACGTTTATAATATTATAATTATCTTTACTTTTATATTTTACAGTAACGTAATGTGTTCTTGCCTAATAAAATGTTAATTTCTTTTAAAGACAAAAAAACTAACTCATCTCAAACTTTTGATCAGTTCTATACAGTATATCCTTCTGAAAATCTTAACACACTTAATGTATTTTTAAATGCATTGTAAATATTATTTTTTTTCTTCCATCTCAGTTTTACAGATCTTAAGATATTTTTTATGTTAAACAAAACAAAAATGCACATTAATTAAAAATGTTGCAGTATATGAACAGCTGTTAACTGTACTTGTATTCAGTGGGTGCTGGGCTGTCTAGGCCTTTCCGGAAGGTTCCTTCGATCTCAGCAGCGAGTGAATCCATTGGGACGACCGCTGCCAGGGTACTGTAACGCTGCACGGTGCTGTTGGGCAGACTCTTATTACGCAGGTTCTTAATGTCCTCTCTGGCCTCATGGAGCATGTCCTCACATTCGGAGTACCTCTCCTGCAGTTCCTTCAACTGCCACCAGAGGGAGACAGAACACCAGCAATTGGCACTCCAAGCACAAAGCCATTGATTGAAAAGGAGGCATGGTGTAAGGATTGTACCTCTGTTTTAAGCTGTGACTGGGATTCCCGGGAAGCATTCAGATGTTGCGTCAACTCCTCATTCTCAGCAGTGAGCTGAATTTGGAAACAAATTTGATGTATTTGTTTAGAAAAATGTACTCTCTAAATGCTAAAAGCATGCATATGTTTGTGTCTAACCCCTTTGCATCGCTGCTCCAGGTCGACAATCTGTCCCAGGAGGGAACTAATCTCCTCTTGTTGTCTAAACGAATCTTCCACCTTCCGGGCTAATTCTTCTGACAGAGATCCGACCTGTTTATTTGCTGTAGCTAGTGAGAGAAAAAATCAGAGGACACTTTAGTCAGTTATCACGAAAACTTATTTGTGATGCTTGAAGAAGGGCATCATGGGTGATTTACTCACAGAGCTCGTCCACACACACCATCATAAGCTGTTGCTCTTGTTCCTCATAATTGTTGGTCTCAAATGTTAACTCGTTAGCCTAAAAAGAGAGGGATGGGTGTGAAAACGTGAAACTCGCTGTAGCACAGCATTTTGATATTTTTTGTGAATGCAGGCGTGCATTTAAACACACCTCTGTGCGCAGTTTGATGTTCTCCTCTTCTAAACCCTTGAGTTTATGCTGAAGCAAGTCGTAATTGATATAGTTGCTGAGAGATGAGGACGAATCACTCTGTATTAGTCTGAAGGAGGATAAAACACTTATCAGTATGGCAGAATTGAGGAGTTGATCACTGTCCGTGTGTGTGTGTTGTGTGTGTGTGACTCACAGTGTTTCTGAGGCATGCTCTATATCTTCAGTGCTGGCATAGAAGTGCAGGAGATCGTCTCTCATGGAGAGCTCATGACGCAGCTGGGAAATCTGTAAGAACAGACCCAGAGTCAGTGTTAGCATCATATAACACAAGACTTTTTAATTCAAATGGTAGACAGACAGACAGACCGGGGACAAGAGGTTTAACATCAAAACATTTTCTTTTAGCAATAATCACCTCTTCCTTGGTGATTTCCAGATGTTCGTCCAGTAGTTTATTGCGTTCAGTCAGGGCTTTATTCTGCTTGAGCAGTGATTGGCCAATCCGGGCAGCCAATTCCAGATCACGCTCTTTCTGCGGAGGAAGATGAACATGTGCAGGACTTTTATCATGTCATCACTGAGACATCAATGGAAGGAGCTTGGCATCATTTACACTAACTTGTTGGTTAGGAATAGTCTCTCACCTCCTCGAGCAGATGTGTAACTGCCTCAATGTCACGATACGTCTTTGTGATTTGACCAACTCTCTCTGAACACAGCACTGCGGAGAAAAAAAAACAGATACTGAAAGGATGGATGTGACAGAGAGGCTGTTGAAAGTTGGCTAAAGGGTTCATGAAACAAAATCGAATAAAAATGGAAGTAGATTTCAGAATAGTGTCACTGTGTTGGTCCAAAAAAAAACAACTCCTCTGATCAAGGCACTGCTTATACAAGTGTGATCTGTGCAGAAATGCATTATACAGCCCTGTAGAGTCAATGTGACCCAGCCACGACTAGACAGTTAAACAGAGAGCTCTGCATTCAAGAACAAGAGCCTCTTAGCAGCCTGATCCTCATTAAGGGTTAATTCTCTCATTTTCATCCCTACTCATAAATACTGCTCAGGCCTGGCTTTACAAACACCTTCCAGATCAGGGATTCGCACCAGAGAGACCATGCTGCAGGGGGTACACTATTCTTTTATGAAAAATTATTACAAATATGAAACAGTTAATTAAATATGAATAGAAAAAATTCTAAAATATATAATCTATTAAAATAAATATAATTTATTTTACACATCTTATTCTATAAATGTAAATATAAGTAATTTCTTCTGTGTGTTGTTTAACAAATCTCTAGAGACTTTTATTATAAAATAAAACAAGAGCTGATCGAAATTTTTGCTGAATATGAATAGTTTTTCAGAGCAGAGGGTACATTAATATTTTTTTTTATATAATACTATTAAATATAAATACATATATGAATAGAACCTAATAAAATTACGATTTTGTTATTGTTGTTTTATTCTTTTTTTTATCAGTTCCATTTAAAGTAAAGAAAGCAAAAGATTAAAATTAAAATAAATGTACTAAATGACATTCAGTTATGGCCTGACTGTCAAATTTGTTGACTGCTTTCTGTTCCATTTTGTTCAATAATATGTGCACAGCACTACCCTCTACAGAAGTGCATTATATTTTTGCTGTTTTCAGCCCAGGTATTTTCACTTGGTTTGTTCTTGCCTTTCCCAGAGGCGTAATCAAATTTCAGCTGGTATGAGACGTGTTTGACTTTGCTAAAATAAGAGCTTGGCAGCGGTTCCCAGCTCTGAAACTGACAGCTTAGCTCTGCAGAGACATTAATAAAGCTCTAAACTTCTACACTAGAGACACTCAATGCACTGCAAAATGGCAAAGGCAAAAAAAAATTACACAGCGACCATATTATTATACATATCCTGGAGAGCAAATCAAACGATCCTTTTGATGTTTTGAAAATCTTTTGTTGTTGAATGTGTGTGTGTCTAATGACACTATTTTGAAAACCATCAAGAACATTATTAAAAGGAAATAAGAAAACAACAAAAACACAATCCAAATTTAATTAAAAACAGGTTCGCTTGGAATGAAGACAATCATGGTTTGCGCAGACCACAGTGTTTTGGCTACCGAGGACAGGAAACCAATGAAATTCAAGACATTCAGAAACTGAAACTGTCATTTTTGTTTACTTTATCACAATGAGCGATTGTATTTTTCATATCCAATCAAATCTGAATCCTGAAGCAAAACCAGAGTGCTACACAACTATTAGTGTCAGCATGTGTCCTTTCATTCATTCCTGGCCAGTGACAGACCCACAGCTAAATCTGCTCACCTGGCCCGAAAGGAGCTCAGTTCTGCTGTGATTTACGTCACTGAGAGAATTAAGGACATTAAGACAGTAGACTGTACTACGTGAAACTGGACTGAGCTTCTGCAGGCAGGATAAAGTCCTGGACAGATCAGAGTCATTTAGCTGTCGTGGAAAGACATGCAATGAATCCGATATCCTTCAGTGGACCAAAAAGGAAAGGAAAGATTATTATTTAATACATTTGATTAAAATCCAGTATTCAGATAGACCATGGAATATATAGATACATATATCTCCACCTATACTCCGTATCTTACAGATCCACTTCAACAAGGTCAAAACCATCATTCCATCATTATGATAAAAAACAAATGATGCAAGTACAAGGAGACTGTAACCACATGTTGGAGGTGAAACAGTACCAACATCCTCTTCAGCAGATCATAATGAGGATTTACTGACATGCTGCAAATAAAGACCTTCAAGATTGACTTCATGCTTTCTCTCCTGCCTCACAGCATTACAAACAACTCTCCTCTCTCTCTGTTACCTTGCACCAGCTCCCTGCACAGTCCCTCAGTGTCGGGTTCATCTTCATCCTCTGGTTCTTCATCATCTTCATCATGACTGTTGCTGCTGTCTCTTTCGCTCTCATCCATTCCCGAACTGCTCCACACCTCCATTACTGAACTCACGCTCTGCTATGTGTGTCTGCCCTGCAATGCGGTCTGTCTGTCTCTCTCTCTCTCTCTCTCTCTCTCTCTCTCTCTCTCTCTCTCTCTCCACAGACTGTGCCAGGCTGATTTATGACACGAACCGTCTGTCTGCTGCCAGTCACTGCTCACTAACGCTCCTGTACTCCCAGACTCTTCTGAGAGTGTGTGTCACTGCAGCTCAAGCCTGATGGCAGCTTGGACTCACCTGGCTGCTCTGAGCCACAGGAGGAGATCAACTCTGAGAGGAGGAGAGGGGACGACGGCTGAGGGAAATTTAGGGAGATAGATGAAAGACCAGGGATTTGTGTGGTACTGTAGTCATTTGGGGGTTTAGATCAAGTCTATCTATGAGTAATTCTGCTGATTTGATTCGAAAACAGCTTAGGTTATTGTGCAGATGGAACACCCCCCCCCCCCCCCCCAAACACATATGGTACCTTCCAGATTAAAGTCAGAATTCTGCTGCAGAACAACATACAGACACTTCCACAAACAGCACTACAACAGTTTTGTTATTTGAAAAAAAACTATAATGAAATAAAATCTAAGTATTCATGTCAAGTTTATTTGTATAGTGCTTTTCACGATACAAATCGTTGCAAAGCGACTTTACAGAAAAATTTAATTTCTACAATATGTAGTAGTAACTTATCAGTGGTGACTGAAGTATTTATTGGAAAACTTTAAAAAAATCAAATTTTGCCTTGGCAACTAACTATAATTTTAAAGTTAAATTACAAAAAATATTTTAAAAAATGTAATTAAAGCTATATAGAAATATTTTGTATGAAAAAATATGAGAAATACATGAGCGTGACCTGAAATTAAAATAAAAACAGAATTTGTTTTATATATATTATAAAAACGTTTTATACAATATAAAATAAAACTTTTGAAATATATAAAAACTTTAAATATTAGTATATAAATAGCAGTGTTGTCAATATCAGTGTTGTTATTCTTAATTAAAAACTGTTGTTTTTAGTAATTGTAATAAAGCTGAAATAAAATAAAATAAAAATGTAAGATGAAAAACTTCAACTAAAATTACTTAGCAATTAACTGAAATAAGATTAAGTTAAAGCACTAAAAATATTCAAACAGCAATAAAAATAAACATGGATATATATATATATATATATATATATATATATATATATATATATATATATATATATATATAAATAAGGGACATGATAAACTAAAATTTAAATGTATGTATATAGTGTTATATATTAAAAAACTAAACTTAAAATAAAATACAAAATCTAAACATTAATAAACACTATAATAGTAAATAAATAGTGCTAAAATATGACTGCATATATATAAAGGAGGAATGTGCACCATGATATGATGTTAAATTAATTGAATAAATCAACATTTGCCACCTCAATGAAGTTCTTTAAAACTATTTATTTTATGAGTAAGTAGACATTTAAAATTGTGGCTTAGGAGTCAGTGTATTGTTTTTTTCATTATAAAATAATTGCACATAATCTGATGAATGACCTACAGTCCAAAAGCAATCCATTTTGCATTCAAGTTAATCTAAGTTGCAACAACCTCAAAATCATACATGGGTTGATACATGGTACTAAATTCAAACCCAGGTCTTTAGTCTTTCTATATCAGACATGTAAAAGAATTTGGGTCACAACTGCTTTCTAGCCAGAATCTGAAGGGGTCTATCAAATATTGAAAAAGAATTTTAACTGCAGGTCACGTCACCACATGATGTGGCACGATGTGCTAAAATCTGACCTACAAAACACTGGGACTTCTTCCAGTGAGAGCTCAAAAGGCTAGGCAGAGTGTGATACAAGACGGACAATGAATATATACTAGAAGTGTAGATGTTGAGATATTTAGGCTAGAAATAACATCTGTGTTTGGGCTACAGTCCACGTAAAGAGAACAGTGCAGGTATGAGAACGTTTCCATGCCGAGTGGATTAGAACTAAATTAGCACCACCGTAAATCAATCAGAGCAGTCACACAGTGATCTTTTTCTTTTTCCCATCACTTCAAAACTGCTAAATAAACACTGGCTGATCACACTGCCGTTCAAATGTTTGTGGTCAGTCAAATGTTTTACATGTGTTTTTGAAAGAAGTCTCACCGAGGCTGCATTCATCTGATCAGAAATCCCAGTAATAATATTATAATGTTTTTACATTTATTTTGTATTTGATATCTTTTTAATGGTAATATATTAATGTGATGATTTTTCAGCATCATTACTCTAATCTTCAGTGTCACATGGCGTTCAGAAATCCTTCTGCTGTTTGCTGCGCACGAAACATTTACCATTATCAGTGTCGAAAACAGATGTGCTGCTTAACATTTTGTGATACCGTGTTTTTTTTTTCGGGATCCTTATTAGAAAGTTTAAAAGAACAGCATTTTCATATTTTGTAACATTATAAATGTCTTGACTGTAACTTTTGATCCGTTTAATGAATCCTTGCCAAAAGAAAGTACTAATTTCTATATAAAGTGACAGTTTTATTAATAAAAAAAAATGACTCACTCTTTGAAAAGTAGTGTATGTATTCTGTAAGTTCCTGCCTGTATTTAGTCCTGCAGGTTTTTGTGGTCAGTCATTGATAGTTTTATGATGCCACAAAATCACAACCATGAAACAAACTTTAATGACTGTTTGTTAGTATTTTTTCAATCCTGTTAAATGTACGGTAAGTGATTTCTAAGAGGCTACCAGGTGTGCAAATACATACAATGACAGGCACTTAGGACAGCAGCTTATTGTAGCCCTCGGACCGAGGGATATGATTGGTCAAACATTTTATGGTCCTGCGCCTGCCATAACCCCTATGTCTATAAATACATTTAGACCACTTAACTGAGTAATTGCTATCGGGATGTAAAGAGACTTTTTCAACCAGCATAACAAAAACTTTTTTTGAACCAAATCACCTTAGATCTCAAGAAACACATATTAGAGAATCCATAAACACACTCCCAAACTGCAGTGACCTAAATTTAGCCAATCTGATCAACAGACAGAGACTGCAGTGCTGGTGTAAACGTCAGAGCGGCTGACTGTCTGCCAGGCCGTCGAGAGAAGCCACTGAGAACAGCATTATCCTGGTCTCATTATCCTTAAACAGCGAGGAGCTAATCCTCCTGATGGCATTTACAACTGTTCAAGAAGAAGAAGGGAAGTGGCTGGGATTACAGCAGTACTCTATGACGGGGTCAGCAGTGCCACCGAGCCTGTAACTGGTAAAGCCAGGCTGTACTACCACATGTTTTCATAAAAACTTGTATTTGATATAATACATGTTGCTTCCTAAATTACATGACCAGCGTTAAAAGACTGATGCAGGGATGAATTATGTTTGTAGACCAAGTTAGCATTTTAGCACCTCCGAAACCATTGTCCTTAAGATTATTGGTTTTTGGTTAAACGCCTGGTCTGTGGTTATGTTTCAGCTAAAAACATTTATACGTTTTATTCTACAGCATAAAAAAAAAAACAGTAATACCCCACTCACAATTTTGTAAAGCTTTTAAAAGTCTAAATGAGACTACAAACGTCTCTACTAACGTATCCACTTATACACCCTAGTGAAAAAGTATTATATTTAAAATACATTTATTTCATACTAAATATAGTTAAAATCTATTAACATATTTACTGACAGATAATTCAAGACTTAGCCTACTGATGTAAAAATGCTAATTAAACTTTATTTGGTGAACGACTTGTGCAAAATGCATATTTCTTAATATTAAGTCTAAAATGTGTTTTAATGTCACTGTTTATGAGGGCTGTATGATCTATGGTCTTTAAATGCATAATATTTAAAGTGTACCTGAAGTGTACTTGCCATAGTTCACCTTTAGTGTATGTATTTCCAAACAATTATATATATTTCACTACCATGCTTTTGCAGTTTTAAAATCATTGGATTTGACAGAAATGGCAAAGCAGTATCTAGTAAAACAGAACGGTGTGGACTCACAGAAGTACTTGAGCGTCTCGTCGATCTGCTCCTGTGTGAGTTCAAGAGCGCTCTCTGGTGGCAGCAGAGCTGTGTGCAGCCAGTCGTCATGCTCGTACCCAAACACATGGTCCGCCCGCAGAGTGTATTTGGGCAATTCTTCTGTGAGCAAGCTGACAATCTCCACCTCTGGCAGGTCCACACTGGAGCACAGGTCTGTGTGTGAAAGACAGAAAGAGTAACATTCAACATTCACAAGAGCTGAAAGTATCTACAGAAATTATCAAGATGCATCATTTAGAAGCTCACATTCATACACTTATAATGCCCCTGTGTCCTGACTGAGAAATTAAAATCTCAGTGTGAACATTAATTCAGCAGCAGCTCCAGTATGATATACAAGGTGTCTTTTGAGTTAAAAAGCCAGATTAATATTATTAGTCAATCAGTTATTAATAAAAACGGTTAGGTGTAAATTACTGGTAGCTGCGAAAGATGATTTGAAATCATATTTGAGAGTTGAATGCTATTAATAAACCTACAGCACACATTCTTTTAGGATGGAGTATAATAATAAAAAAAAAAAAACAGTGCACAATCATTTAGGTAGTTCCTTAGATAATGGTTTGTTACACTTTTCCTGCCTTTGTCTGCTTTCTGTTCTGTTATGAAGGTAACACAACAGTAGTATCAGTGCACTACAGGGTGTAAAGAAAAAGTGCAGAAGGCTATGTGAACAATGTTTCAATGTGTAACAATGTGTAACCTCACCTCACAAATTTGGGCAGCTTAAAATACAAAAACCTCAAACCTACCAACTGGTGTTTGAGAACGAGCATAAAGTACTGTTTGGGTTAGTATAGACTCTAGAGAGCATTTAATTGAACAAAAATATCTCAATGCAAGAGGAGTTACCAGTATTTTTTGTCCCCAATTAATATACGCTGCAGCTTTAAGGGCTAGTTCACCAAAAAATAAAAAGTTATATTAGAAAGAGTTATATATATAAAAAAAAATGTCCTGCCTCTTTCAAACTTAATAATAGCAGTGAATGGGTGTTCATATTACAATAAAGGTTCCCTGGTAATAAAATCTTTTTTTTTTTTTTCAAACAAAATATAGTTCAAATCTATTAACACATTTCTTGACACATTGCTCAAGAAATAATTATATTTACACTTGATTTAGAGTCATACTTGTGTACAATGCACATTTCTTAATATTAAGCCTAAACTTTGTTTTAATAATATCAGTCTTCAAAAGCAAGCTATTTAAAGTATACCTGAAGTATACTTGCAACAATTCCATTTTAGCACGATCAAATACTTTATCTTTAGCTGGACTTCAGCACTACTTCTGTATATTTAAAGTACATTAAGCACAAAATCAGTTGTTCCAGTTTAGCAGACTTTAACCTGTTAAATTTCACCCCGTCCCGTATACGGGACGCCTACGTTGACTATACTATATTACAATCAAATCTAATCTAATCTTGACAAACTATATATCGTTGGAAAGGTCTAAGACTCCCAAATATATATTTGACCAATATTTTTTGTTAAAAATTATGTAGGAAAAGTAATAGATGAATTTATGACAAGAGTGCACCCTCAGAAATCTACATTACAAAAGGAGCTTTGACCTTTGTTTAAAAAAAAGACTTCCTCGTTGCCTTTTTCTCTATCACATTTTAGAAATCATCAGAAGTTAAATATCACTTGAAAACATAAAATCTCAAAATTCATCCTTTAAAACCCATTTTAAAATCAGACAATGCATTACCATGTAAATGGTACATCAAAATCATGTTACAAAATGTTTTCAGTCATGAATTATAAAAATGTATGTTTGTATCATGCACATTCATGTCTATCTTCAAAAACGTGAGTGACAGTTAACAGATTTTAAGTAAACCATTTTAGTATACTAACAGTCAGTTTTTGTAGTATACTTATTTCAAATACATTTATAGTATATTTATCTTTCACTAGGGACTCCAGTCTTCAGTGTCACATGATCCTTCAGAAATCATTATTTTATGCAGATTTGCTGCTCAATAATTATTTCTTATCAGCAATGGTAAAAATCTGCTTTATCTTTAAAATCGTAAGAGCAGCATTCGTTTGAAATATAAATCTTTAGTAACATTTTAAATGTCGTTGCTGTCACTTTTAAACAATCTGCCGCATCCTCGCTGATTAAAATGATTAAGTTTGTTCAACAAAATTGGTTGAGCACTGTGCTATCAAGTGCAAGGTGGGGGGTTCGATTCCCTGGGAACACATAATATGTAAAAATTGATAGCCTGAATACACTGTAAGTCACTTTGGATAAAAGCGTCTGCTAAATGCATAAATGTAATTTAATTTAAATTGAATACATTGACAAGCTCAACAATCACACACCAACAAAAACATTTTCTGTACCTGTGAGAGTAGAGACATCATGGAAGGCCTGTGCCTGCGGACGATCCTCCTTCAGGTTCCCAGGAACGAGGCAGATCTCCTGAGCGAGGGTCCCGCATCCCTCTCCCTGCTCTCCATTAGGGATGAGGTGCCCTGGGGTCTCCAGGAAGGGCTGAGAGAGGCACGCAGGAGGAGAAGAGGCAGAATCAGAGGAGTGGGACAGTGTGAAAGCCCTGCTGGGTTTCAGGGTGATGAACGTTTGAGGCCTTCAGACTGATGCTGGATCAGAGAACAGACAGACACACATCCTCATGTGACCTAGCCGGGACAGAAAGAAACAGAGTGATGCACACTGATATTAACAAACTGAATGTAAGAAAAGAGCTTTTTGTGTACTCCTCTATCAAAAGAGGTTTAAACACAATGATGCTCAAGAAAGCATCTGAAAACAGGCCAGTGATTGTATTGTATTGTCCTTCTGATGTGTAACTAGATAGGCCCTCACGTACTGGAACTACAGCTTAATGTATTCCAGGGAAAATATCTGTCAGATCCAGTATTAAATGTCATGAATCATGTTTCAATAATTCAGCTGGTGGCAAATAAAAATCATGCATGACTTTTCAGCCATGATCTGTTTGGAAACAAAGACCTGTGGTGAGAATATATCACGTTTGATAGGATATTTGGATACAAGATGTGTTATGACAATAAAAGGTAATATTGTGAGTAGTACCTATTATACAGCTTCTGTCATGATGATTTATGACTTTGACCTTTGACCTTTTGACAGGTTGAACTTCCGGTAACCTTATGATGGATGGGCGGAACTTTCCGACTTCAAGGGTTAGCCTATGACCTTCCCCCGCATCGATCATGTGCTTTTTGACAGAAAGTTTTACCCTATTGACCTAATTAGTTCTAAATCATGGTTTTGACGGCTAGTTTAAACGGAAGATGAAAGACTCCCACACATCGATCATGCGGTTTTGACAGAAAGTTTTACCCTATTGACCTAGTTAGTTTTAAATTATAATGGTACATGAAAGACTCCCCAATCATCGATCATGTGGTTTTGACAGAAAGTTTTACCCTATTGACCGTTAGTTTGTTTGAAGTGTGTGCCAGTTGGGTTGTTTGAAGTTTTTTGTCAGTTAGCTTGTTTGAAGTCTGTGTCAGATAACTTGTTTGAAGTTTGTGTCAGTTAGCTTGTTTGAAGTTTGTGTCAGTTAGGTTGTTTGAACTCTGTGTCAGTTAGTTTGTTTGAAGTTTATCACAGTTATACGGTTATGTGTGTGTGGTTATACGGCTTCTCCCCCTCCCATTACGTTTATGAGCGGTGTATAAATGGGGTCGGTGTGTTCTACATTTTATATATATAAAACATCCTATAATTTATATATATAAAACAATTAAAGATTGAAAAACATTTCAGTTATATAATTTATATAATCTAAAACACATTTTAATTATTTCACATTTATATATAAAACATTATATAATTTATATAATCTACAACACATTTTAATTATTTCACATTTATATATATAAAACATTATATAGTTTATATAATATACATAATCTAAAAACAATTTAACTAAGGTTGAAAAAACATTCCGTTCTTTTAAAAAAAAGGTTATAAATTAAACCGTATAAAAAAATATACTGAAACCGACTGTTTCAGATAAAACAAGATCTTTTTTTTCTTTTTCTTTTTTTAGAGAGCAGGAAAGAGATGTTTTCACATCACCTTCCTGACCTGCAAGTATTCACAGCGTCTTCGTTTGCACGCTACACTTCACTTTCTTCCGAATTTACTAACCAATCATAATATCTTCAAAGCCATTTTTAATTAAAACCGAACGTATCTCACACGGGAGTACCATGATTTTGACAGTTTTCTGACGGGTGCATCTATGAATTACGGTGGGCGAGCGGCTAGCATCTCTTGTACCCCTCTCTCTCCCTCTCAGTCCTTCATTCACATTATACAGTCACAAACAGTATAAAACAAAACATTTACATTAGTTTTGTTCATCACTAAAAAATATACATTTTACCAGGATCGGGGAATATATAATTGAACAGAATGAAGAATATGGTCTATTGAGGAACCCGGACGTGTCATTGACACAATTCAGTTAAATTAATTTCACATTATTTGTTGCAAGACATTTTCTATATTATATTTAAAACCTTTTATAT
>NC_039253.1:1591369-1768536 GCF_003368295.1 Carassius auratus
TATATTTAGGGCCGAGCACCGAGGTGCGAGGACCTCTTGTATCTGCTTTGTTTTTTATTATTAGGGCTCAAGCCTGGAGGGCGAGAGCCCTATTGTTTTCCTTAGGATTATTTGTTATTATTATTATTTTTCTTCAAGGTTTCGGGGGCTTTTGGGGCCCTTAACATGCTTAAAAAGTCTTGAAAATTGGCACACACATTGGAACCTGCGGCCATTAGGGCCGGGCAGAGACTGATACACGGGCGTGGCACAGGGGCTCTACAGCGCCCCCTGGAATACTGAGGGCCATATATCATACATACTTGCACGTAGACACACGAAACTCGGTACACATGTAGATCTCATCAAACCAAACAACTTTTGTACTGCATGTCATAGGCTCCGCCCAACAGGAAGTTGGATATTTAGGGTTTAGTATTCATATTTTTCGTCAAAGTTGTGGGGGCTTTTGGGGTCCTTAACATACTCAAAAACTCTTGAAAATTTGCGCACACTTTGGAATCTGTGGCCTTTAGGAGCCTGCAGAGGCTGGGACCCGGGCGTGGCACAGGGGCTCTACGGCGCCCCCTGGAACACAGTCATAAATGTTGATGTATAGCTCACACATACTTGCTCGTATTAATATGAAACTCAGTACACATATAGATCTCATCGTGCCGAACAACTTTCGTACTGCATGTCATTCGGCTCCGCCCAACAGGAAGTCAGCTATTTAGAGTTATGTAAAAAGCGCATGCTCTGGAATTTGAAATACTTGTCATAGGTTTTTTTGCCGATTGCCACCAAATTCGGTCAACATGATCTCAAGACATTGGGGATGAAAAATTGCCAGGGGATTTTTGATATCTCGAACGGTTTGCCCGTGGCGAGGCGTTGAAATTATGGCGAGAAATGAGAAACAGGAAGTGTCTAATACCATCCACATACATTTCCTGATTTTAATCAAACTGCATCAGATTATTCGTTATATGATGTCGATCGCATATATGTGACTATTAGGAGTCAAAGTTATAGCGCCACCAACTGGCAGCAGGAAGTGTGTCATTTTCAAAATGCTTTGAATTCAGCATCTTATTTTTACTCGATTTGCTTCAAAATTCATCAGAATAATGTTAAAGCACAGCCGATATAAATCTGCTGGGGGGATATTGATATCTAAAAATATTGTTGGCGTGGCAACATGTTAAACTGGAATACTTCTCAGGTGATTTTGAGGCATATAACATGCTTAGAATTTCATCAAACTCAGAACACATATCAGTATTTATGATAACTAGACACTGGCAAAAGTTCATAAGAGGGCGTGGAAGAGGCACTCTATAGCGCCACCTTTTGTCAAAAGTGGCGGGGTTAGTTTTAGCTACAGACACCAAACTCGGTACAAAAATTTTTCTTATCAAGACGGACAACTTTCTAATTCACAGTCATCAGCTACGATCAACAGGAAGTCAGCTATTTTGATTTGAATGTGGATTTTTTTTTACATTTAGCTGTGAATTAATGCATACTGCTCAGAGGAGAGTAACACTATACACACCAAACTTTGTCTACATGATGCCAAAACATTTTAAACAACTTAAATTGCCAATGGATTTTGGATAGCTTAAACGGTTTTGTCGTGGTGATTTTTTTAAATGACAGTAAAAATGGAATTATTAATTTTCCTGCATTTTTAAATTCCAAACACTTCAAAACCTTTTTTCGTACAGAAAAAAAGTCATTCTGAGTAAATATGGATAGTTTCACGACTTTACAACACTGTATGGATAACAGAAAATTAAAAAACTGTCAGACATCTCATCTCACTCTGTCCCTCTGTTTGAGTATATGTGCTTCAGACTTCCATTGTCTGAGAGAAATAGCGCCCCTACAGGTTCAATTCCCGGACTTTTACTTTCACTTTTAAATCGGTTAAAAATACAAATAAATACTTAGATTTAATTCACACTGACAAGCTAAACCAACATATCTGATTATTACCGGTTCAGGGCTCATGGATAAATTATTTCTGGCCAGAGATATGTGAGAAATAGGAGAGATGAATCACCGCTGTGATCACGAGCGTCTGGAGTAAAGAGCTCAGAAAAAACGAATTTATTCCTGTTTTAAAGCTTTTAAAAATAAATTATTACAGCGATATCACACAATCAACCAATTAGAACACACCAAGAGCTAAATTCAGATGTTTTTGAACTGTTTGTGTGAAAATGAATTATTTGCGGCTGCCTATCTGAAACCACCGCCTCCGATCAGCGCGTACAGTGTCGAGCTCAAAACAAACGAATTTATTCTTGTTTAAGAGCTTTTTTAAATAAAATATTACCACAAATGCACACAATAAACCCATTGTAACACTACAAGAGCTAAATGCAGGTGTTTGTGACCCGTTTAAGTGTGCAAGACTATTTGAAAGCGCGACTGGCAGAATAACATATATCTCTCGAGCTGCAGGATTCTGCCTTTCGTCGTAAGAACGAACACATCACGGACAAGATTATTTCAAAATACATAATAGCTTGGCGACTATAAACGAAAACAGCCACGTGAACATAAACTGTTGAGAAATAAATCTGAAATGGATCTACTGGATTTTAATATTAAGTGACCGCATATACTAGCTGCTTCTGTCTTCAATTTTGATCCATATAAAAAATGAAACTCATTCATCTTGGCTGCTTTTTTTAATGTGTGTACGTATTTATTTATTTATTTATTTATTTATTTATTTATTTATTTATTTATTTATTTATTTATTATTTTGCTCTAACAAGAATTAATCTATATTTAATTAAATCAATTACATTTTATTTTACATTTGATTTGTCCATTTCTGCATCTAAACGCCTAAAAACCTAAAACATGCTCTATTATACTATTGTTAGCAATTTCTTTATCGTCCAATTTATCTGGTGTACACTTTTATTTTCATAATAAACTTGTTTGTTAGATTATACACAGTTACAGTGGTCTATAATAAATATTGACAGGTTTTATTCAAGCTGTTTAGAATGATTGCAGTAGGCTAATGTTTTGAAATGTAAATAAAATAAAAAAA
Source organism: Carassius auratus (assembly GCF_003368295.1). Classification (NCBI taxonomy): domain Eukaryota; kingdom Metazoa; phylum Chordata; class Actinopteri; order Cypriniformes; family Cyprinidae; genus Carassius; species Carassius auratus. Next base: position 1,594,425 of record NC_039253.1, read on the forward strand.
ATTAAATAAATAAATAAATAAAAAACATTGGAAAAGAATAACTGTTGTACATTTTTATACATTTTGTATAATTTCATAGTTTATGCATTATAGTTATAAAAACAAATAAATTTAGCCACTCACATAAAATCTTATAGGCCTTATCCTCTTCTGACAGTTTTAGGGATTTTTAAAAATCCTAAAAAACCTTATTTGTGCTGCAAATAATAATTTCAAACTCAAACAGTAAATATTCAGTTCATGCTTTATAAAGCCTTGTCCCAATATTAATAGTCAGTAGTAAGCAGTTTATAAATACAGCTATAAAAAGCTTGTTCTTGGGTTATAAGCACATTTATTAAAAAGGAGAGTAAAGGGTCAGTTATCTTCCTATGAAAAAAACAAAAACAAAAAAAAAAACAAACAACAACACAGATTGATACAGAACTCAGAAATTTTATTGTGGATTTATGATAAAATCAGCCTGTAAATGAATTCATACTCCTCCAAGAAGACACAAGTTCACAGCAAACTTTTTTAACATGAAGCCAATATACTGAAGATGTTAAATTTTGAATGGGTTTAGGATAGCTTAAATGGTGTGGCCATAGCGATTTATTAAAGTAACATAAAAAAATACAATCCTTATTTTACTATATCTTTAAAATTTTTCATTCCAACTCTTCATAATTTTTTTATATACGTAGAAGTCATCATTTGAAGGAAGCACAGTAAGTTTCATAGCTTTATCATTTTCAAGAGCCAGCATAAAATTAAAACTATCATAACTTATAAATCAAGCTTGCAATTCTTAGTTCCAATAATGACCAGCAGATGGAGCTATAGGATTACTTTTAAATAATTATTGTAAAACAAGTATGATTTAAATCATTTATAGAAATCTTTCAAAGAAAAATAATATGTATTTTATGTATTTTACTGATAAAATGACCCTCACTTAATTAGAATAACAAGCTGAAGTATTGTGAACTGTATATTAAGAATAATTCTTTATAAGCTTTATGGACAGATACGTTTTGAGTGACTCTTGAAGGTTCAGCACCACATCCTCTTTTACCACTGTTTAAAGAATTTATCTTACAGAACAGGTGTGAATGAATTTTGGATAGCTTGAATGATTTTGCGTGGTGATTTTTTGAAATAACAGTAAAAAAGTAACCAGTAAATGTCTTTTATTTTTTTAAAGTGCAGCTTCTAAACACTTCAAAAAAATGTACACATAGCAGACAAGTCATTCTGAGGAAATATGCATAGTTCCATGACTATACAACATTATATGGATGATAGAAAATTAAAAAACTATCATACATCTGATGTCACTCTGTCCCTCTGTCACTGTGGTTAATGTGTGTGTGTGTGTGTGTGTGTGTTTGTGTGTGTGTTAAGTGAATTAGGTGTGAAACTATCAGGGAGCATTTAGTCTCCAGCGCCAACATTTTACAGAACTGCCACTTTCCTGGAGTCTCAGAATTACAATGTGCCAGGTTCTGAGAGATCTAAGATTCCAAAAAATTATTTAATTAGAATACTATGAAGTATTGTGAAATACTATATATTAAGACTTTATATATAGGCTTAATTAACAGATTAGAGTGACTCGTGAAGGACCAGCACCACCTCCTCTTGTCCGATGGTTTGAGGAATATATCTTCCAGAATCCGGGATTAAGATTTAGGAGCTCATTTTTATTCCACCTCCTTTCCTGAAAGTCTGTCTTGCAGAATTGACTAAAAATTAATCTTCACATTAATTCCTAATTATTTTGCAATTCTTTTTGTCAGTTCTTCTTGACCTGTTTTTCTCTTCCAGCTTTCCTGGACTATTGTATAGCACTCATAAATGATTAAATAAAAAATAATGGTAGTTATTAAGATTGATATGGTTTGGAATTGGTAAAATGTGCTTGGAAAAAAATCACAATAAAACAATGTTTTAATGTTTAATTTGGAATATTAACTGACATGAATGAATGCTATATAAATATTGTTCATGTTAACATAATGTTTATAAATGAAATCTTATTGTAAAGTGTTACTAAAGTTATATATATATATATATATATATATATATATATATATATATATATATATATATTGTTCTGTGAATGTGATTTTAAAGTCTAGATGATTCGGATTAACCCTTTAACTGCCATATCATTTAAAACCTCACTGCCAGAGGGATATTGTGAATGCATGTGCCCGCTGGGCACAGTTTACCTGATGCCACCGGGGTGGCGATGGCATTGGTGGCTTGAGCCCGCCATCGCTGCTTGCAGCTATATTTATTATTCTTCTTCTTCTTCTTCTTCTTCTCCCGAATGAATCGCATTTTTGAGGGCTTTAAAATGCTCAAAAAGTCATGAAACTTTGCACACTCGTCAAACCTGGTGAAAATTTTCGTCTGATATAGGATTCAGAAGAGGGTGTGGCAAAATGGCTCGACAGCGCCACCTATACCAAGAAAATCAACAGCCTTCCAGCTATGTTTCACGTACATGCACGAAAATTGGCACACATATGTAACACACCAATACCTACAAAAAAGACTCTTGGAGCGAAATTCTAAACCCAACAGGAAGTCGGTTATTTTTAATATTATGAGCATATTTTGTGTAATTTTGGTCATTTCCATGTGTTGTATTTTAACGAACTCCTCCTAGAGAGTTCTTCAAATCAACACCAAATTTGGTATGCCTAATCTAAAGGCCTTTGCGATGTTAAATTGCGAAGATCCTGACTTTTCGTTGAAGGGCGTGTCCGTGGCGGCCTGGCGAATTTCGATGATTCGCCATGAAAAATGAAGTTGCTATAACTCACACATACAATGACCAATCTGCCCCAAACTTCACATGTTTGATGAGACTCCGAACCTGAACAGATTGACATGCCCATATTCAGTTATAGTCATAGCGCCACCTATTGGCAACAGGAAGTGACATATTTTACGCTGCGACGAACTACTCCTAGAAATTTTATGACATCAATGTCTTTTTTGTGGTCAGTCTAATCTTAAGGCCTGTGCGATGTTCAGTTGTGAAGATCTTGAGTTTTCGTTAAAAGGCTTGTTCATGGCGCCGCAACGAAGTTCGATGTCTCGCCATGCGAATAAAAGATGTTATAACTCAGGCATAAGATGTCCGATCTTCCCCAAACTTCACATGTGTGATAAGAGTCCTGGCCTGAACAGATCTTCAGGCCAATATTCCACCGGGTGTGGCAGAATGGCTCTATAGCGCCACCTATACACTTTCAACGGAGTGCGCCTCGAGCTATGTTTCACGTACATGTACAAAAATTGGTACACACATGTAACACTCCAATACCTACAAAAAAGTCTGTTGGTACGAAATCCGGATCCCAACAGGAAGTCGGTTATTTTGAATTTTCCCTTCAAAATTGCTGTTGTTTTTGCCATTTTCAGGGGTTGTACTTTAACGAACTCCTCCTAGAGATTTATTCAGATCAACACCAAACTTGGTCAGTGTAATCTAAAGCCCTTTGCGATAATAAATTGCGAAGGACTTGAGGTTTCGTTAAAGGGCGGGTCCATGGCGGCCTGACAAATTTCGATGTTTCGCCATGAAAAAGGAAGTTGCTGTAACTCAGACATACAATGTCCAATCTGCCCCAAACTTCACATGTTGGATAAGACTCTTGACCTGAACAGATCTACATGCCAATATTCAGTTATAGTCATAGCGCCACCTATTGGCAACAGGAAGTTACATATTTTACACTGCGACAAACTACTCCTAGAAATTTTATGACATCAATGTCTTTTTTGTGGTCAGTCTAATCTAAAGACCTGTGTGATGTTTAGTTGTGAAGATCTTGAGTTTTTGTTAAAAGGTGTGTCCATGGCACCGTGATGAAGTTCGATGTCTCGCCATGTGAATAAAAGATGTTATAACTCAGGCATAAAATGTCCGATCTTCCCCAAACTTCACATGTGTGATAAGAGTCCTGGCCTGAACACATCTGAAGGCCAATATTCCATCGGGTGTGGCAAAATGGCTCGATAGCGCCACCTATACATTTTCAACGGAGTGTGCCTCGAGCTATGTTTCACGTACATGTACAAAAATCGGTACACACATGTAACACACCAATATCTACGAAAAAGCCTCTTGGTACGAAATTCGAATCCCAACAGGAAGTCAGTTATTTAGAATTTTCTCTGCAAAATTAGTGTTGATTTGGTCATTTTCAGGAGTTGGACTTTAACGAACTCCTCCTAGAGATTTATTCAGATCAACACCAAACTTGGTCAGTGTAATCTAAAGCCTTTTGCGATCTTAATTTGCAAAGATCTTGAGGTTTCGTTAAAGGGCGTGTCCATGGCGGCCTGACAAATTTCGATGTTTCGCCATGAAATAGGATGTTGTTGTAACTCAGGCATAAAATGTCCAATCCTCCCCAAACCTCACATGTTCGAGAAAAGTCCTGCCCTGAACACATCTGAAGGCCAATATTCCACTATAATGATAGCGCCACCTGCTGGCAACAGGAAGATTGGCACATATATGGAATAAACATTGATATATTCTACTTATATTTATGAGTTTAAACGCATATTTCTCACCGTTCACCTATTAACTAAAGCCACTCGCTGCCGGTGAGCCTGGTGCGAGGGCCCGTTCATCGCTGCTTGCAGCTTTAATTAGGGCCCGAGCACCGATGGTGTGAGGACCCTCTTGGAATTGCTCCGTTTATTATTATTATTATTATTATTATTATTATTAGGGCCCGAGCACCGATGGTGTGAGGACCCTCTTGGAATTGCTCCGTTTATTATTATTATTATTATTATTATTATTATTATTATTATTATTCTTCTTCTCCAAAATGAATCGCATTTTTGAGGGCCTAAACATGCTGGAAAAGTCATGAAACTTTGCACACACCTCAGAACTGGCGAAAATTTACGTCTGATATAGGTTTCAGAAGTGGGTGTGGCAAAATGGCTCAACAGCGCCACCTATACACGTTCAACGGTGTGCGCCTCGAGCTACGTTTCATGTACATGTATGAAAATCGGTATACACATGTAACTCTCCAATACCTACAAAAAAGTCTCTTGGAGCAAAATCCGAAACCCAACAGGAAGTCGGTTATTACTAATATTATGAGCAAATTTTGTGTCATTTTTGTCATTTCCATGCGTTGTATTTTAACGAACTCCTCCTAGAGATTCATTCAGATCAACACCAAATTTGGTATGCCTAATCTGAAGGCCTTTGCGATGTTAAATTGCGAAGCTTTTGAGTTTTCGTTAATGGGCGTGTCCGTGGCGGCCTGGCGAATTTCGATGATTCGCCATGAAACAGGAAGTTGCTATAACTCAGACATACAATGACCAATCTGCCCCAAACTTCACATGTTTGATGAGACTCCTGACCTGAACAGATTGACATGCCCATATTCAGTTATAGTCATAGCGCCACCTATTGGCAACAGGAAGTGACATATTTTACACTGCGATGAACTACTCCTAGAAATTTTATGACATCAATGTATTTTTTGTGGTCAGTCTAATCTAAAGCCCTGTGCGATGTTAAGTTGTGAAGATCTTGAGTTTTCGTTAAAAGGCGTGTCCATGGCGCCGTCATGAAGTTCGATGTCTCGCCATGGGAATAAAAGATGTTATAACTCAGGCATAAAATGTCCGATCTTCCCCAAACTTCACATGTGTGATAAGAGTCCTGGCCTGAACACATCTGAAGGCCAAAATTCCATCAGGTGTGGCAAAATGGCTCGATAGCGCCACCTATACACTTTCAACAGAGTGCGCCTCGAGCTATGTTTCACGTACATGTACAAAAATCGGTATACACATGTAACACACCAATACCTAAAAAAAAGTCTCTTGGTACGAAATCCGAATCCCAACAGGAAGTCGGTTATTTAGAATTTTCTCTGCAATATTGGCATTGTTTTTGCCATTTTCAGGGGTTGTACTTTAACGAACTCCTCCTAGAGATTTATTCAGATCAACACCAAACCTGGTCAGTGTAATCTTAAGCCCTTTGCGATGTTAAATTGCGAAGATCTTTAGATTTCGTTAAAGGGCGTGTCCATGGTGGCCTGACAAATTTCGATGTTTCGCCATGAAAAAGGAAGTTGCTGTAACTCAGACATACAATGTCCAATCTGCCCCAAACTTCACATGTTAGATAAAACTTCTGCCCTTAACAGATCTACATGCCCACATTCAGTTATAGTCATAGCGCCACCTATTGGCAACAGGAAGTGACATGTTTTACGCTGCAACAAACTACTCCTATAATTTTTTTGAGATTAACATATATTTTGTGGTCAGTCTAATCTAAAGGCCTGTGCAATGTTAACTTTTGGAGATCTTGAGTTTTTGTTAAAGGCCGTTTCCATGGCGCCATGACAAAATTTGATGTCTTGCCACAGCAAGAGAAGTTGTTGTAACTCAAGCATAAAATGTTCAATCTTCCCCAAACTTCACATGTTAGATAAGAGTCCTGGCCTGAACACATCTGAAGGCCAATATTCCATTATAATGATAGCGCCACCTGCTGGCAACGGTAAGATTGGCACATATATGGGATATACTTTGATATATTCCACTTATATTTAGGACATTAAATGCATATTTCTCAACGTTCACCTTTTTACTAAAGCAACACGATGGCGGTGAGCCCGGGTGCGAGGGCCCGTTCATCGCTGCTTGCAGCTTTAATTTATTATTATTCTTCTTCTTCTTCTTCTTCTTCTCCCGAATGAATCGCATTTTTGAGGGCTTTAACATGCTCAAAAAGTCATGAAACTTTGCACACTCATCAAACCTGGTGAAAATTTTCGTCTGATATAGGATTCAGAAGAGGGTGTGGCAAAATGGCTCGACAGCGCCACCTATACCAAGAAAATCAACAGCCTTCCAGCTATGTTTCACGTACATGCACGAAAATTGGCACACATATGTAACACACCAATACCTACAAAAAAGACTCTTGGAGCGAAATTCTAAACCCAACAGGAAGTCGGTTATTTTTAATATTATGAGCATATTTTGTGTAATTTTGGTCATTTCCATGTGTTGTATTTTAACGAACTCCTCCTAGAGAGTTCTTCAAATCAACACCAAATTTGGTATGCCTAATCTAAAGGCCTTTGCGATGTTAAATTGCGAAGATCCTGACTTTTCGTTGAAGGGCGTGTCTGTGGCGGCCTGGCGAATTTCGATAATTCGCCATGAAAAATGAAGTTGCTATAACTCACACATACAATGACCAATCTGCCCCAAACTTCACATGTTTGATGAGACTCCGAACCTGAACAGATTGACATGCCCATATTCAGTTATAGTCATAGCGCCACCTATTGGCAACAGGAAGTGACATATTTTACGCTGCGACGAACTACTCCTAGAAATTTTATGACATCAATGTCTTTTTTGTGGTCAGTCTAATCTAAAGGCCTGTGCGATGTTCAGTTGTGAAGATCTTGAGTTTTCGTTAAAAGGCTTGTTCATGGCGCCGCGACGAAGTTCGATGTCTCGCCATGCGAATAAAAGATGTTATAACTCAGGCATAAGATGTCCGATCTTCCCCAAGCTTCACATGTGTGATAAGAGTCCTGGCCTGAACACATCTGAAGGCCAATATTCCACCGGGTGTGGCAAAATGGCTCGATAGCGCCACCTATACACTTTCAACAGAGTGCGCCTCGAGCTATGTTTCACGTACATGTAAAAAAATCGGTATACACATGTAACACAGCAATACCTACAAAAAAGTCTCTTGGCACGAAATCCGAATCCCAACAGGAAATCGGTTATTTAGAATTTTCTCTGCAAAATTGGCGTTGTTTTTGCCATTTTCAAGGGTTGTACTTTAACGAACTCCTCCTAGAGATTTATTCAGATCAACAACAAACTTGGTCAGTGTAATCTTAAGCACTTTGCGATGTTAAATTGCGAAGATCTTGAGGTTTCGTTAAAGGGCGTGTCCATGGCGGCCTGACAAATTTCGATGTTTCGCCATGAAAAAGGAAGTTGCTGTAACTCAGACATACAATGTCCAATCTGCCCCAAACTTCACATGTTGGATAAGACTCTTGACCTGAACAGATCTACATGCCCACATTCAGTTATAGTCATAGCGCCACCTGTTGGCAACAGGAAGTGACATATTTTACACTGTGACAGACTATTTCTAGAAATTTTATGACATCAATGTCTTTTTTGTGATCAGTCTAATCTAAAGACCTGTGTGATGTTTAGTTGTGAAGATCTTGAGTTTTTGTTAAAAGGCGTGTCCATGGCGCCGTGACGAAGTTCGATGTCTCGCCATGGGAATAAAAGATGTTATAACTCAGGCATAAAATGTCCGATCTTCCCCAAACTTCACGTGTGTGATAAGGGTCCTGGCCTGAACATATATGAAGGCAAATATTCCATTGGGTGTGGCAAAATGGCTCGATAGCGCCACCTATACACTTTCAACGGAGTGCATATGCACTTTCAACGGAGTGTGCATCGAGCTATGTTTCACGTACATGTACAAAAATCAGTACACACATGTAACACACCAATACCTACAAAAAAGTCTCTTGGTACGAAATCCGAATCCCAACAGGAAGTCAGTTATTTAGAATTTTCTCTGCAAAATTGGTGTTGTTTTTGCCATTTTCAGGGGTTGTACTTTAACTAACTCCTCCTAGAGATTTATTCAGATCTTCACCAAACTTGGTCAGTGTAATCTAAAGGCCTTTGCATTGTTAAATTGCGAAGATCTTGAGGTTTCGTTAAAGGACGTGTCCATGGCGGCCTGACAAATTTTGATATATTGCGATGAAAAGGAAGTTGCTGTAACTCAGACATACAATGTCCAATCTGCGCCAAACTTCACATGTTAGTTAAGACTTCTGCCCTTAACAGATCAACATGCCCATATTCAGTTATAGTAATAGCGCCACCTGCTGGCAACAGGAAGTGACATGTTTTAGGCTGCGACAAATTACTCCTATAATTTTTTTGAGATTAACATATATTTTGTGGTCAGTCTAATCTAAAGGCCTGTGCAATGTTAACTTTTGGAGATCTTGAGTTTTTGTTAAAGGGTGTTTCCATGGCGCCATGACAAAATTTGATGTCTTGCCACAGCAAGAGAAGTTGTTGTAACTCAAGCATAAAATGTTCAATCTTCCCCAAACTTCACATGTTTGATAAAAGTCCTGGCCTGAACACATCTGAAGGCCAATATTCCATTATAATGATAGCGCCACCTGCTGGCAACAGGAAGATTGGCACATATATGGGATATACTTTGATATATTCAACTTATATTTAGGACATTAAATGCATATTTCTCAACGTTCACCTTTTTACTAAAGCCACACGATTGCTGTGAGCCCGGGTGCGAGGGCCCGTTCATCGCTGCTTGCAGCTTTAATTTTTAAGTATTCCACAATATTAATCTATAAATACAGTAAAAATAGCAATGTTGTGAATTATTTTTAAGTATTCCACAATATTAATCTATAAATACAGTAAAAATAGCAATGTTGTGAACTATTTTTAAGTATTCCAGAATATTACTGTAAAAATTAAGTAAAAATAGTAATGTTGTGAACTATTTAAGGATTTCACAATATTAATGTTTTGCTGTATTTTTGCAATAATACTGTAAAATATTATTACAATTATTATGAAATTAAATTTTCACAATATTACTGTTTTTAGTGTATTCTTGATTAAATATATGCAGCTTTGGTGAGCATAAGAACATTTATAAAATAAATATTCATATGTAAGTATGTGTATGTATAAGTACGCACTGTTAAATATGTAATAATTCAGTGCACTAGAGAATAAGCACAAAGCAAAACAACATATAAGCTCATATAACTGACCTGAGTCCAGGTGAGCGCGCAGCTGTTGAGTGACAGCAGTCTCAGACAGGAGAAGGCGGGGCTTAAACGGCTCGGCTCACTGGAGATGCTCAATCTGTTTTGACTATGTAGAGATTTTGAAACGGGATTCTCAGTGTTTAAACCCCACAAACAGACCTCAGAAGGGAATGAAATGATGTCAGGTGTGTTCAGACGGCCTCACCTGAGCTGTAGCTCCCTCAGAGACTCCAGCTGCTCGGTGATCGCCGCCAGCACCTCCCATGAGCTCAGCAGGTTTCCAGAAAGATCCAGAGACTGAGCCACTGAGAGACACTGTTAAAGAAGCTTCACACACTTCCTGTTTGAGAACATCAGTGATGTGTTTCTGAAGGATACGTGGTGTGGTGTTTCTGATCTCGTTCTCTGCACCTGGACCAGACACCTCGCATCTCCTCAGACCGACTTCTGTCAGGTTCTCCAGCCTTCGAGAGCACAAGAACACACGACTGAGATTCTGGAAAAGCCTCCCTAATAGTACAACTAGACATTTTTTTCATGCATTGGTCAATTTTGAGTTTTTGCTTCCATTACATGTCAGAATAGTGCAAAGAAAACATCCAAAATACACATTTACAAAAGTTTGGGATTTTTTAATAAGTTTCTTCTTCTCATCCAGGCTGCATTTAATTAAATCTAAAATACAGAAACAACCGTAATATTGTGAAATATTATTGGAATTTAAAATTACGGGTTTCTATTTCGATATATTTTTCAATAGAATTTATTTCTGTGTTGGAAAGCAGAATTTTCAGCATCATTATACATTATTAGTGTCACATGATCCATCAGAAATCATTCTAATATACTAATTTATTATCAATTTTGGAAACAGTTGAGCTGCTTAATATTATTCTTTGGAACCTGTGACACGTAAAAAAAAAAAAAAAAGACAGTACTTTTTTCCTTTCCTTCCCTTTTAAGACTAAATACTTTGATTCAGCAAGGATGTGTTAAACTGATACAGTGCTAGTAAAAACTTATACTGTTAGAAAATATTTCTGCTTTTAAAGAATGGATGCTGTTCTTTATTCATAAAAAACAACAGTTTCCAGCACCGATAATAAATCAGTAAATTATCATGATTTCTGAAGATCATGTGACACTGAAGACTGGAGAAATGATGATGAAAATACAGAGCTGCATCACAGAAATAAATTATTCTTAAAAGTATATTAAAATACAAAACCAGTATTTTAAATTGCAATAATATATCGAAATTTTACAGTATTTTTAAGCAAATAAACGCAGTCTTGATGAGCAGACTTCTTAAAAAAAAAAAAAAAAAAAACATTACAAATCTTACTGATCCCAATTTTTTTAAGTGGTATACAGTGTTGTAAATATGAATCCAGATCAAACATCACCTCTGTTTCTGCTTGATGTCCTCGAAGCCGACCATCATCACGGTTTTGCTGGAGATCTTCAGCTCTTCTCCGATAACCTCCTGTAGCTCCACCTCGTAGCGCTGCTTCAGAGCCGTCACGTAATCCACACCGAAGCTGGCCTTCTTGGGCCGAACGAACGAGCCGCCCGTCGGGTGTCTGATGGAGAACACAGACAAGCTTTGTTAAAGAGATGGTCCACTGGTTTTATTCTAGGCTTGATTGTGTTTATAGGCTGCAGTCTAACATGTGTTAATGCTTTGTTTAACAGAAAACTTGAGAAAGCCAACCTACTGATCTTTAACCATTAGTCGTTTAGAAGACAGAATCACAATTCATATATGAATGTTTTTTTTTTTCATGCATTCATTCCAAGACGGCATAGCAACAACTCATCCTCTTCTCTAAAGCAGTGCAGCATGGCCCAGCATGGCCCCGCCCCTTTTGCCGCATGTTTCCGGGGGCGGGGTTTATCTATATTTAATCTATATATAAACAAACACAGAAATATAGATAAACCCCGCCCCCTTTTGCCGCATGTTTCCGGGGGCGGGGTTTATCTATATTTAATCTATATATAAACAAACACAGAAATATAGATAAACCCCGCCCCCGGAAATATGCGGCAAAGGGGGCGGGGTTTATCTATATTTCTGTGTTTGTTTAATGTCACGAACCCAGGAAGCAACCCGTTGTAGTCCCTACCAGCTGTTTTTGTAGGCATTAAACTGCCATCATTTTAAAAGATATCTCCGTTTGCTTTGAAACATTTAGCGCCGCAACTTTGCAGATTTGCAGCTAAAAGTTCAATCGCAATCAACCACCCATTTAAAATGTATATGACTGATTGTAACTGTTTGGTTGCTGGTGAGCACCTGCAGGTGAAGTATCGCACTCCTTCATGACTCCCGTCGTGCTTTCCTCTCTCTGGATCATCCCACTCCACTCCCAACCACAGTCCTGCAGACATCCAACCGATTATGAACAGAACCAAACCTCATACACTATATTGCCAAAAGTGTTGGCACCCCCTTCTAATAAACAAGTTTGATGACTTGAGTCACTTCCATGAGTACAAATCTTAATGTTTAAGCATATAATGATATTCTAGGGAACTGTGCTTTTTAATTTTATAGCAATAGTTTGGACAAAACCCTATTCTATTCTAAAAGTGCCTCTTTTTATCAAAACAAATGATTGATTGAGTCACTTTAAATGCAGACTTCGAGCTCAATGGCAAACACCAATGACGTACATACTGTATGGGTGCATTCATTTTAAAAACATCCAAACTGTTGTAACAGAAATGGAAATACAGTTATTAAATGCATGAATTATGTTTCCATCTTTGTTTTGGAAGTACCTTTTTCTGTTCTAAAGAAGGAAGAATTCTGAATTCTTTTTTTGTCCATATAGTGTATATACAAGTCATTGGTTTACTGATGAGTTTTTGACTCAAGGTCTTTATTTAAAGTCATAGCAGACCAGTCAAGATCTTCCACACTGACTCAATCAATAATTTCTTTCTGAACCTTGCCTTAGACACAAATGCATTGTTAGAATGGTACCGTTGCGTTGCTATTAAATTAGAAGCACATAACTCTCTAGAATATTATTATAGGCTGAAACATTAATATTTGTACTCATGGAAATGACTAAATCAGTCAAACCAGTTCTTTAGAAGGGGGTGCCAATACTTTTGAAAATATAGTGTTTAAAGCTAAATGACTGACCTGTGGTGGGAAGAACTGGACCAACGTAACGGACAGTTCCTCTCTCTCCATCACAGCTCACACGTCTGCCCACAGCATCCTCCAACACCTCCTGAGTCTTCATCATCATCTGATGATGATGATGATCTGTATCAATCACGGAGGAAACCAGAGAAATCTAAATCTAAACTCAGCTTTTTACACATCACAATCACGTAACCAAATGTAACATATATTAATATACTAACAGACCTTGGGAAATAGTAATACGACATAAAACGATTAAATTGTAATAATATTGGAACTCATATCATATAAAAATGACTGCAGAACATAAAATGACATAGATGTACAGGGAAATCACTGTTATAACACATATGAAATAATTACATAGGGAAAAAATAAAGAAAGATACACAAGTATACAAAAATACACATAGAGAAGAAAAGCGTAATATGGAAATTAAATCACATTTTTAAATAAACCCATTACATTTACGTTAAATATATATGCGAGCGACGTATGCGATGACAGGCTCGTGTTTCTATATATTAAATCATCTTTATAACATTATCTATACGCAGAGACAAGAAGAACAGTATATTATAAACGGAATAATTTAATAACAGAATGAAATGTTCCTGCATCATTCATACCTACAGAACCGGCAACAGGAAGTGACGTCATGAGGTCCCGCGCCGATGAGAAACAAACAGCGTCCTCAGGAGCGCTGCTATTGTTACGCGAGTTATTACGCGTGTTTCATTCAAACGGGTGATGAGACAATCCGTAAATCCTCTTTTTATATTTAAAACCGTATTTTGTGATATGTTTATTGAGGCGAGTCTATCGAATGAGAATGCTTCCGCGTCAGGAACCGATGATCAGTATTTGTGGGTTCCAGGGGGCGGGTGAACTCTGCGCACACGCGTGTGAGCGAAATAAACGTGTTTGGGTGCGAAGTTTCAGCGTTCAGCGCGTGGACATTTCTTAAATATCTGACATATATTTACACAGACACGCGCTCTGAGTGACATCATGAGGAAAAAGCAGTCTGTAAAGAGGTTTGTTTTCGTCGATAATATAATCTATAACATGTTACAAATAAACAGACTCATGGGGACTCGTGTCACGGTGGGGACCTAAATTGAGGTCCCCACGGGTAAACAAGCTAATAAGTTACACAGAATGAAGTTTCTTGGAAATCTAAAAATGCAGAAAGTTTCCTGTGAGGGTTAGGTTTAGGGGTAGGGTTGGTGTAGGGCGATAGAAAATACAGTCTGTACAGTATAAAAACCATTACACCTATGGAGAGTCCCCACAAGGATAGCTGACCAGACAGTGTGTGTGTGTGTGTATATCTAGATATACACACACACGTTTATCTAGATACACACACACACATCTAGATATGCATGTGTGTGTATCAAGATATACTTGTGTTTTTGTGTGTGTCTACACATACATTTATTTGCCAAAGAATGTACATGGCATTTGAGAATGTGTGTGTGTGTGTATACAGTTACCAAAGAATATGGATGTTACTGAAAGGTTCTTCAATGAATACCATTGTAATATCATCCTAAAATCCAAAATAACATGGTATCAGCATAGTCCTTTGTTTGTTAGTGTATTGTGGGAGGCAGATGTTGGTTTTCTGGTGTCTGATCTGTGTTGTTGTTGTTGATGACAGTGGAGATGACGGAGATGCTGGAGATTACACGGTCGGTCAGGTGTCCAGCAGCCTGTTCCCAGAAAAACACCAAACTGGAGCTTTATCATCTTTATTCTCCTCCGCATCATCTGCAGACGCTTTAGTCTTCGTTCCTGCACCGAAGGTACATCTATCAGATGAGAAACATGAGTGTGTGTTTGTTTTGGTCCTAATGCTGGTTCTTCCGTGTGTCTTCTCATCAGACTGAATCTAAAGTCACACCGTCTGAGAGCACTGATGTCAAAGGTCAGGGGCACGTTCAGAAACAGAAATCGAAAAAGACTCCAAAGACGCTCTCGGCGGGTGAGAAGAAGCTACAGGACAGGTCAGTGATTCAGCTCTGAAACACACTTCTGAGACCGGATCAGACAGATCTGTGTGTCCTCACAGTGATGGAAACCTGCTACTAAAGCCTTCTGTCTTGACTTCCATCAAACAGTGGAAGTTAATAAAACCTCATGGAAGTATGTTTAAAGAGTAAAATTTCTGAGCACTCATTTTCAGCTTTAAAATATGTAAAGTAAAGCTTGCTTGCAAAACAAAATGATGTGTGTATTATTATTTTTACTTAAATCATAAATTGCACTGAATGATTAGTTAGCATAAGTCAGTTCATAATATATATATATATAATTATTATTATTATTTTTTTTTTTTTTAAGTAATTTCAGGCAGGCAAGTTTATGTGGCATATTTTTAAACACAATGTTAATTAAAAGCAGTAAAATAATCATTTAAAAAAATCACAACAATAAAACGGGGAACTTGCAAGTTTTTTTAATTATTTAAAAATTTAGAAAAATATACAAATTATACATAAAATACAGTGCAAATATTATTATTTTTAGAATATAATTTAGGAAAAATAATTGCTTAATAGTGCAAATAATGAAATTTAAATATATGCATATGTGTTTTTTTTTATTATCATTCTTTTTTTTTTATTATTATTATTATTATTATTTCTGTATATCGGACCTTATCTCATTCTGAAATAATAAATGTAAAAATATTTAAATTATTTAAACTAATTCATGCATTTTAGTGATTTAAGAAAATGAGGTAAGCAACTGAAAATGAAATGGAGATGTTGCTATCCACAGAGAGAGCGCTCTACAGAATGCAGATGATGAAGGACAAACCAGTCTAAAGAAAGTCAAACTCAAGCGCACTGATGAAACGACAGAAGAGGAGCGGCCCGTTAAACACAGAAGGCCCGTAAAGAACATGGCAGAGGAGCGAATCAAAATGAAACGAACGGTGTTTGTGGGAAATCTCCCTCCCAGCTGCACCAAGAAGGTGCTTCAGTTAAAACACACAACTTTAAGAGCAATCGTGAATCTTCCCTGACGGTTCCACTGAAGACTAGTGTGTTGTGTTTTGTTTTGCAGATGCTTTTGTCTCTGTTCAAGCAGGCTGGAGCCATCGAGTCGGTCCGCTTCCGTTCAGTGGTGCGTCTTCTGCTCGACTCATTATCTTAATTAATTGTCGGATCACTAGTTTGAGCTTTAATGGAAGTGTTTTGCAGGTACAAGAAGACCCAACTATGTCCCGTAAAGTGGCAGCTATCCAGTGAGTATAGCGTCTTAATAGTGAAGAGTCTGATGAGATTCATTGTTATTAATCTACTGAGCTTGTCTTTCCATTTCTAGGAGGAAAGTTCATCCCAAAAAACAGAATATTAATGCTTACATCGTCTTCAAAGAGGAGGAAACCGCAGCTGGCGCTCTGAAATGGTAAACGGTTATGATTCTTCATCAGGATTGGAGATATGTAGCATTCCTTATCATTGGAGTGGATGGGTGCCGTCAGAATGAGAGTCTGATAAAAACATCACAATAATCCACAGAACTCCAGTCCATCAGTGAACATCTGGAGAATATAAAAGATGAAACACATCCAGCATTAAGATGATTTTAACTCAAATGTTAACTCAGATGTTCACTGATGGACTGGAGTGCTGTGGATTAATGTAATGTTTTATTTATTATATTTTATTACTCGTGCAGGAATGGGCAGGAGATTCAGCCGGGGTTTCATATCCGAGTGGACCGTGTCTCCCAGCACAGTGGAGTAAGTGTCATTAATAATGTTGTTAACAACTCTTTTGAATGCGTTTATATAATCGTCAATGTTTTTGTTTTCCACAGCATGATCATAAGAGGTCCATATTTGTGGGGAATTTACCGTACGGTGAGTCACGGTGTTCGGAAATGTCTGTATCTTTTCTGTGACGCCACAGTTTCTCTTATGCACACTTTGTTTGGCAGATGTAACCGAGCGACCTTTGCGTGAACACTTCGAGGATTGTGGGAATGTGGAGGCTGTGCGTTTGGTGCGAGATCGAGAGTCTGGGATGGGGAAGGGCTTCGGATACGTCCTGTTCGAGGTATGTGTCTCATATATGTGACCCTCGACCACGTAAGGGTTAGGGTTTTTTTACTGAGATTTATACATCATCTGAAAGATGGGGGAAAAAAAGAGCTTTCCAATTGATGTATGGTTTGTTAGGTACTGAACAGAAACACGTGCAAACTTCTATGGTCTAAAGATTAAAAAACATGAAAAAGTAGTGGGAAAAAATCGAGAATAAAGTCGAAATGTTTCTTGAATAAAGTCGAAATGTTTCTTGAATAAAGTCGAAATGTCTCTTGAATACAGTCGAAATGTCTCTTGAATACAGTCGAAATGTTACGAGAATACAGTCGAAATGTTACGAGAATAGTCTAAATGTTACGAGAATACAGTCGAAATGTTACGAGAATACAGTCGAAATGTTACGAGAATACAGTCGAAATGTTACGAGAATAGTCGAAATGTTACAAGAATACAGTCGAAATGTTACGAGAATAGTCGAAATGTTACAAGAATACAGTCGAAATGTTACGAGAATAGTCGAAATGTTACAAGAATACAGTCGAAATGTTACAAGAATAATCTAAATGTTTTGAGAATACAGTCGAAATGTTACGAGAATACGGTCAAAATGTTACGAGAATGCGGTCAAAATGTTACGAGAATACAGTCGAAATGTTACGAGAATACAGTCGAAATGTTACGAGAATGCGGTCAAAATGTTACGAGAATGCAGTCGAAATGTTACAAGAATGCAGTCGAAATGTTACGAGAATACAGTCAAAATGTTACGAGAATACAGTCGAAATGTTACGAGAATGCAGTCGAAATGTTACGAGAATGCGGTCGAAATGTTACGAGAATGCAGTCGAAATGTTACGAATACAGTCGAAATGTTACGAGAATACAGTCAAAATGTTACGAGAATACAGTCGAAATGTTACGAGAATGCAGTCGAAATGTTACGAGAATGCGGTCGAAATGTTACGAGAATGCAGTCGAAATGTTACGAGAATACAGTCGAAATGTTACGAATACAGTCGAAATGTTACGAGAATACAGTCGAAATGTTACGAGAATGCAGTCGAAATGTTACGAGAATGCAGTCGAAATGTTACGAGAATACAGTCAAAATGTTACGAGAATACGGTCGAAATGTTACGAGAATGCGGTCAAAATGTTACGAGAATGCAGTCGAAATGTTACGAGAATACAGTCAAAATGTTACGAATACAGTCGAAATGTTACGAGAATGCAGTCGAAATGTTACGAGAATGCAGTCGAAATGTTACGAGAATGCAGTCGAAATGTTACGAGAATGCAGTCGAAATGTTACGAATACAGTCGAAATGTTACGAGAATGATCTAAATGTTTTGAGAATACAGTCGAAATGTTACGAGAATACAGTCTAAATGTTAATGTTTAATGTTTTGAGAATATAGACAAAATGTTTTAAGAAAACAGATTAATTTAATTGTTTCACATAAATACAGCGATCTGATCATTAAAAAGCTTGAAAAACAATATTGTAAGACACATAATTTGTGTTTTGCTATAAAACTGATTTTGAAAGCATTTAAAAAATTTTTTATTTAAATGTCAATTTACAGGGTTCCAATTCATGTTAAATGATCTCATACATGGTATTAAAGGTCCCATTTTACGAGCTTTTTTGAAGCTTTGATTGTGTCAAAGTAAGTTAGTAAGTAGTAACTGTAGTAAGTTACAGAAACTGTTAAACGCACCAACTTAAATAATAAAATACACTTACCTGTTGTGGTCCATAAACAACGCCTTCTCCAGACAAAGAGGGAACTGCTCCATCTTTCAAGAATAATCTTTGTGCAAATCCGGCATTAAACTTATTGAGATTGAGGAAGCTGTCCTCAGTAAAATAGCTGCACATAGTTTTACATGTGGATTATAATTTTCAGGAACCGAGTTAAACATAATTTGTAATCATTAATCTCCAAGTACAGCGTTCCTGGGAAGCCCAAACAAAGATGATTGAACTCCAGGATAAAATAAAAACAGCGTTTCAACGACATGGCGACAAAAACAAACAGCTTTTACTGTGTAATGCTCCTTCTCCATCGGAGCGCAACAAGACCACGCCCCCTGTTTGTGAATTCATGTGGGCGGTGGTTAGTCAAAAAAATTGTTTTAGTGACTTCATTACTAAAGGAACTAGAGGGCTGTAGTCCAAACGGGTCGTTCGATGTAGGCGAATTCTGTTAAATTAAATATCTCGCTTGGCATTGAACTTTGAGCTTTAGAATTTTACAGATATTATTTATACTCTAACAACAACATTACACAGTAACTAAAGTTTAAAACATGGGATCACGAAGAAGGGGACCTTTAACAAACTGTGCAAATGAGGTAAAACTCACTGAAACTTTTCCTTCTGCTTCAGAGCCCAGATTCGGTGATGTTGGCACTGAAACTCAACGGCTCCAAATTACTAGATCGAAACATCAGGGTGAAGCGATCAGTAAAGAAGGAAAAAGTGAAGAAAACCCCTCCAGGACGACCTTCAGGAGTCAAAGGGTCAAAGCAAGACACCAGAGATAAGAACTTTAAGACGAATCCTGGCAAGAAACAGACACCAGCTTCGTCGTTCAAAGGAGAGATGGCAGATCCTATGGCTAAGAGAGGCAAAGGACTAAAAAAGAAATTTAAGCACAAGAAAAAGAATCCTAATGTTCATATTTAATGCCTGTACTTATATTTTTACAAGTCTGGTGTTATGTCACAAGTAAAAATTTGATTAAACCCTTATGTTTCTGTCGGTTTTAATTTTTATTTTATAACAACTAAGATCTTTTAATTCCCATTTATTCCACAGTTGATGCGTAAAACCTAGGCGTAAAAGTACAAGTAACTCGCGGAGGAAGATTGTTTTGGTCGTCACGTGGGTTGCGCTTCGGCTTCCGCAATTCGCGCGGATGAATCTGATGTTTACATAGAATTATTTATCAGCACAAATCAAACTAATGACATCGAAAGGAAGACGGATAACTGCAGATAATGTCAGGTAAGAGCTTATATGACGCTGTTGTTTTGAAGTGTTGCAAAAGTTGGCAACACTTGACATAGGCCTATAGCGAATAATGTAATTCAGATCGGGACTTCGGGGCATTTATTGCGAATCATTGATTCAGATCGGGACTTTGGAGCATGTATCGTGAATTATTGGTTCAAATCGGGACTTCAGAGCATTTCTTGCGAATCATTTTTATTCAGATTGGGACTTTGCGCTGTGAATTGCGAAACATTTGATTCATATCACGTGTCTCATTATCAGAACTGCAAAGCGCTTATTGTGAATCTTTTGATGTAGATCAGAACTTTAAATTGGAGCATGTACAGTATTGTTCAAAATAATAGCAGTACAATGTGACTAACCAGAATAATCAAGGTTTTTAGTATATTTTTTATTGCTACGTGGCAAACAAGTTACCAGTAGGTTCAGTAGATTGTCAGAAAACAAACAAGACCCAGCATTCATGATATGCACGCTCTTAAGGCTGTGCAATTGGGCAATTAGTTGAATTAGTTGAAAGGGGTGTGTTCAAAAAAATAGCAGTGTCTACCTTTGACTGTACAAACTCAAAACTATTTTGTACAAACATTTTTTTTTCTGGGATTTAGCAATCCTGTGAATCACTAAACTAATATTTAGTTGTATGACCACAGTTTTTTAAAACTGCTTGACATCTGTGTGGCATGGAGTCAACCAACTTGTGGCACCTCTCAGCTGTTATTCCACTCCATGATTCTTTAACAACATTCCACAATTCATTCACATTTCTTGGTTTTGCTTCAGAAACAGCATTTTTGATATCACCCCACAAGTTCTCAATTGGATTAAGGTCTGGAGATTGGGCTGGCCACTCCATAACATTAATTTTGTTGGTTTGGAACCAAGACTTTGCCCGTTTACTAGTGTGTTTTGGGTCATTGTCTTGTTGAAACAACCATTTCAAGGGCATGTCCTCTTCAGCATAGGGCAACATGACCTCTTCAAGTATTTTAACATATGCAAACTGATCCATGATCCCTGGTATGCGATAAATAGGCCCAACACCATAGTAGGAGAAACATGCCCATATCATGATGCTTGCACCTCCATGCTTCACTGTCTTCACTGTGTACTGTGGCTTGAATTCAGAGTTTGGGGGTCGTCTCACAAACTGCCTGTGGCCCTTGGACCCAAAAAGAACAATTTTACTCTCATCAGTCCACAAAATGTTCCTCCATTTCTCTTTAGGCCAGTTGATGTGTTCTTTGGCAAATTGTAACCTCTTCTGCACATGCCTTTTTTTTAACAGAGGGACTTTGCGGGGGATTCTTGAAAATAGATTAGCTTCACACAGACGTCTTCTAACTGTCACAGTACTTACAGGTAACTCCAGACTGTCTTTGATCATCCTGGAGGTGATCATTGGCTGAGCCTTTGCCATTCTGGTTATTCTTCTATCCATTTTGATGGTTGTCTTCCGTTTTCTTCCACGTCTCTCTGGTTTTGCTCTCCATTTTAAGGCATTGGAGATCATTTTAGCTGAACAGCCTATCATTTTTTGCACCTCTTTATAGGTTTTCCCCTCTCTAATCAACTTTTTAATCAAAGTACGCTGTTCTTCTGAACAATGTCTTGAACGACCCATTTTCCTCAGCTTTCAAATGCATGTTCAACAAGTGTTGGCTTCATCCTTAAATAGGGGCCACCTGATTCACACCTGTTTCTTCACAAAATTGATGACCTCAGTGATTGAATGCCACACTGCTATTTTTTTTAACACACCCCTTTCAACTAATTCAACTAATTGCCCAATTGCACAGCCTTAAGAGCGTGCATATCATGAATGCTGGGTCTCATTTGTTTTCTGACAATCTACTGAACCTACTGGTAACTTGTTTCGTATAAAAAAATATACGAAAAACCTTGATTATTCTGGTTAGTCACATTGTACTGCTATTATTTTGAACAATACTGTATGTCCATAAGCTTTTTGTGAAATTTTGATGAAATTATGAATCTGTTGTTTGAGCTCTTCATATTTAAGGAGAGAACTATAGTTTCCAAAGACTGAAAATCACTAGGTATGATTTTAAGGGTGTAGAATTTATTAGAGACACTATGACATGTCCCTATATCAGCCACTACTAAATTGTTCCTAGCAATCATTTTGATCAGTGTCCTTACTGGTATGTCACCACCAATGTCAAAATCAAACCTATCATTTGATTTAGATGGCACGTATCATGAATCATTATTCAGATCGGGACTTCAGAGCCTTTATTGCTAATCATTTGATTCAGATCAGGACCTCGGAGCATCCTGAATCATTGATTCAGATCGGGTCTTCGGAGCTTCGTGAATCATTGATTCAGATCGGGACTTCGGAGCATCGCGAATCATTGATTCAGATCGGGACTTCGGAGCTTCGCGAATCATTGATTCAGATCGGGACTTCGGAGCTTCGCGAATCATTGATTCAGATCGGGACTTCGGAGATTCGCGAACCATTGATTCAGATCGGGACTTCGGAGCATTGCAAATAATTTCAGGACTTCGGAGCATCGCGAATCATTGATTCAGATCGGGACTTTGGAGCATGTATCGCGAATAATTTTATTCAGATCGGGACTTCGGAGCATCGCGAATCATTGATTGATTCAGATCGGGACTTCGGAGCATCGCGAATCATTGATTCAGATCGGGACTTCGGAGCATCGCGAATCATTTATTAAGATCGGGATTTCGGGGCATCGCGAATCATTGATTCAGATCGGGACTTCGCATCGCGAATCATTGATTCAGATCGGGACTTCGGAGCATCGCGAATCATTGATTCAGATCAATCAATCATAGGATAACTTATTCTCTCTCTCTCTCTCACACACACACACATTTAGAGAAAATAATGAAGGGGTTATCCCTGAAGGTGATGTGCTCAAGAAACTACCCACACCCCAGTTTATATTCCCCTGAAGCATCCAAATTCAGACCACCTAGACCTACATACCGACGGGATAATCTGGAGAAGTGAGGAGGTGGCCATGCCTCATCAGTGTTTGACTTACCTTCCATTTGTTTAATTTAGCTAACAATGATTTTAGATTTGAGTTTGCACTATGTTATTAAAAACAAGTTTTAATCCGTTTTTAAATCATTGATTCAGATCGGGACTTCGGAGCATCGCGAATTATTGATTCAGATCGGGACTTCGGGGCATCGCGAATCATTGATTCAGATCGGGACTTCGGAGCATCGCGAATCATTGATTCAGATCGGGACTTCAGAGCATCGCGAATCATTGATTCAGATCGGGACTTCGGAGCATCGCGAATCATTGATTCAGATTTGGACTTCGGGGCATCGCAAATCACTGATTCAGATTGGGACTTTCGGGGCATCGCGAATCATTGACTCAGATCGTGACCTCGGAGCATCGCGAATCATTGATTCAGATCGGGACTTCGGAGCATCGCGAATCATTGACTCAGATCGGGACTTCGCAGCATCGCGAATTATTGATTCAGATCGGGACTTCGGGGCATCGCGAATCATTGATTCAGATCGGGACTTCGGGGCATTGCGAAAAAGTTAAATGTCAGATGATCCACGCCCTTCTCATAGTCACCTGACAGAGAGACGACCAGAGTTAACACTCAGAGCTGGTAAAGCTTACTAACACCTTTAAAAAATCACTTTGTTGAGTAAAATATTAGTTGAAACTAGTGCTGTCAAAACATTAAATCCCATTCAAATAGAAGTTTTTCTTTGCATAATATGTGTGTGTATACTGTTTATATTTATTATTTACTGTATAAATTAATACACACTCATGCATGTTTATTTATTTAAAATATAATATGGTTAAATATTAAATATATAAAATATAAGAATATACATGTATATACATGTAACATTTCTTAAATATTGTATGTGTGTGTATTTATATATTATATTAACATTATATATATATATATATATATATATATATATATATATATATATATATATATATATATATATATACAAAGTACACATACATGTATTATGTAAACAAAAACTATTTAGTAAAAAACTTTATTTTTTTAATAAGAGACAATAAGGGGTATAAGAGAACATCTCTAAAGTGATGGACAGGTAATCATCAATCATAGGATAACTTATTCTCTCTCTCTCTCTCTCTCTCTCTCTCTCTCTTTCTCACACACACACACACACACAGATTTAGAGAAAATAATGAAGGGGTTATCCCTGAAGGTGATGTGCTCAAGAAACTACCCACACCCCAGTTTATATTCCCCTGAAGCATCCAAATTCAGATCACCTAGACCTACATACCGACGGGATAATCTGGAGAAGTGAGGAGGTGGCCATGCCTCATCAGTGTTTGACTTACCTTCCATTTGTTTAATTTAGCTAACAATGATTTTAGATTTGAGTTTGCACTATGTTATTAAAAACAAGTTTTAATCCGTTTTTAAATAATTGATTCAGATCGGGACTTCGGAGCATCGCGAATCATTGATTCAGATCGGGACTTCGCGGCATCGCGAATCACTGATTCAGATCGGGACTTCGGGGCATCGCGTAAAGCTTACTAACTTACTAGCTTACTAACACCTTAAAAAAATCACTTTGTTGAATAAAATATTAGTTGAAACTAGTGCTGTCAAAACATTAAATCGCATTCAAAATAGAAGTTTTTGTTTAAATAATATGTGTGTGTACACTGTTTATATTTATTATTTACTGTATAAATTAATACACACTCATGCATGTTTATTTATTTAAAATATAATATGGTAATACAGCTGTAAATTATTATGGTAAGCCTAATTTAGTTTAAAGCAAAACATTAGTTTAATGGATTTACGTTGTATACGCATTATAATTTTGAACAATAAAAGTTGTGTGTAGCGTCAATTTTAATAAATGTTGTGGATACCTAATTAATTTAATGCTAATCCATTGAAACTTGACCATATGACAGTTTTGAGCAAAAAAAGAGCAAATAAAGTTTGTTTTCATTTTTTGATGATTTGTTGCTTTAAATCGCAGTTTGTGTATCACAGCACATTATTAATGAAGGCACATGAATAACTCTGACACATTACAATGATTTATTTTATTTTTATTTTGGAGTTTAAAAAAAGATGAAACTCCCCTTAAACAGAACACATTTAAATGTGCTTCCTGTCCCACAATACCACATTAAACATAAATAACTTAAATACATGAACACAGATAAATGACAGCAGCATGTACTCTTTACTTTACAGTTTACTGCTTGCATATTTCATAATTGTGTAAACCCAAAATGCTTTGCTAGTAAAACAAATAATTGGCGAAGAAAAAACAGGTCATGCTCGTCTCCTGTAGTTCTAATACACTGAAACACACGTCAACTTCAACAGGTCAAGCTCAGATTCAAAACAAAACTCGCTTCTGTGCGTTCACTGAAAAGGGGACGGGGCAGAGCGGCGGACTGATTCGAATCAGACAGGACGTGATGTCACAGAGCTGCTGGAGGTCTTCTACTCGATGTCGTCGTCGCTGACGCTCTGAGCGCTGATGATACGCTGCACGAAAAAGAGACGAGCATTAGATTAGCAATTTGGAATTCAGAAGACATTTAAATAATAATAAAAACATGGATTCGTCTTATTAACAGAGTTGCGTAATCAGATTACTTTTAATTTTAAAGTAACTAGTAACGAAACGCATTACTTTTTAATTGTGACGGAAAGTGTTCCTCGAAATCAATAAAAACAGTCAAATGCAAACTCAGAAAATTATACAAACCTGCAATAATTAAATATGTTAAATAAGACAAATATCATTTATGTATATAATTCCATTTTATTAACCAATGATCAAATTAAACCATTCTGCTCATATTCTTCATGTGATTGGTTTGAATGGTGCCCTCTACTGTACAGATGTGAATTTACGTTTCCTTTCATTTTGCTTTTGTTGTGAAATGGTCTATTTAATTTATAAAATAATACATTTTGTATATTAGAAACAAACAAACAAGCCCTGCCCAAATTTAAAAAGTAACTCGGAAGGAACAATGCATTGCTTTCCACAAAAACCAAGAAAGGAACATAAATAGATCCTTTTTTTGGGGGGTGTAAGGCAATATTGTAATGCATTACATTTAAAAGCTGTTTTCCCCAACACTGCTCGTGAATATGAAGCAGATCATATATGCATATATTGCGTGTTGTAATTGTGTGTCACCTGGCTGATGGTGGGCAGTTTGGTGAGGAGCATCTGGAAGACTGGAGGAGGAAGTGTTTGCTGCAGGACCTGTAGGAGCTGCTGCGGCTGACCACACACAGCGATCGCATTCGTCAGAACTTCTCTAAAGTGATGGACAGGTAATCATCAATTATCTCACATAGGACTTCGGAGCATCGGACTTCGGAGCATCGCGAATCATTGATTCAGATCGGGGCTTCGGAGCATGTATCGCGAATCATTGATTTAGATCGGGACCTCGCAGCATTTATTGCAAATTATTGATTCAGATCTCAGGGCAATTATCGCGAATCATTGATTCAGATCGGGACTTCGGAGCATTTATTGCGAATCATTCAGATCGGGACTTCGGAGCATCGCGAATCATTGATTCAGATCGGGACTTCGGGGCATCGCGAATCATTGACTCAGATCGGGACTTCGGAGCATCGCGAATCATTGATTCAGAGAATTAAAAAATGGATCGCCAGTGATTTTTTTTTTTGAACTAAAATAATTATTTCCGTTTTCTAATCATTGATTCAGATCGGGACTTCGGGGCATCGCGAATCATTGACTCAGATCGGGACTTCGGGGGCATCGCGAATTATTGATTCAGATCGGGACTTCGGAGCATCGCGATTCAGAGAATTAAAAAATGGATCGCCAGTGATTTTTTTTTTTACTAAAATAATTAATTCCGTTTTCTAATCATAATAATAATAATAATAACTTTGAATAGAAGTACACTGAAAAATAATTCAAATACGTTCAGCGTTCGCTCCATCGGCAGCAACACACGCGCACACACACACACACACACACACTCGTTCGCTCCATCGGCAGCAACACACACACACACTTGTTCGCTCCATCGGCAGCAACACACACACACACACTCGTTCGCTCCATCGGCAGCAACACACACACGCATTAAAGAATTCAGTGAACATGAGCCTTGTCTTCTGTCACACACACGCACACACTTTCAGATCAATAGGATAATTGTTTTCCTTATTTTTTGCTTTTAAACAGTTTGTGTGAGTGTGTGTGATTTTGGTTGGGTGACAGTTGTTTGTTACTTGTTCTGTTCTGAATATCACATTTAAAGGATTTGTTGTGGAATAGCCTATGTTTTGTGTATTTAAGCGTGCAGCAAAGGATAGTAGGCTTTTAATTGGTTAAAATTCTTAAAATGATGGTTAATGGTTAACAGGTTAATGAGCATCCCATAGCTAGATCAAATTAGTGCACAATCAACTTTGCATTGCAATCGCGTCAATGATCATCCAGTGCACGTGCATCATCAAAAGCGGTTGTTATTGTTATTCTTATGCTTGGCTTAAGAATAAGCCTATGGGTCGCGTAAAAAAAAAAAAAAAAAAAAAAGGGTCGCTCTTGAAAAAGTTTGAAAACCACTGATGTAGCTTAAGGATCGCTATTCATAACATATAACTATAACTTGGCAAGGCTATTGATAGGCTAAAAGACCTTTAGTGAACACAAATAGGATTATTTGAAAGTGTTGGTTCGAGTTTTATGAATGTGTCGCTTTGAATTGGTTAGCAAACGCTTTCGAGGTTCATATGATAGTAGCCAGGACTTCTTTCCTGTATTTAAATGACGGAAGTACAGTACACGGTTTCCCGGGAAATACGTCCCAACAGCTGTAAATTATTATGGTAAGCTTAATTTAGTTTAAAGCAAAACATTACAATTATGGATTTACGTTGTATTCGCATTATAATTACAATTTACATTTTGTTAATTTTGAACAATAAAAGTTGTGTGTAGCGTCAATTTTAATAAATGTTTTGTACTTTGTTGATACCTAATTAATTTAATGCTAATCCATTGAAATTTGACCATATGACAGTTTTGAGCAAAAAAAGAGCAAATAAAGTTTGTTTTCATTTTCTGATGATTTGTTGCTTTAAATCGCAGTTTGTGTATCACAGCACATTATTAATGAAGGCACATGAATAACTCTGACACATTACAATGATTTATTTTATTTTTATTTTGGAGTTAAAAAAAAAGAGGAAACTCCCCTTAAACAGAACACATTTAAATGTGCTTCTGTCCCACAATACCACATTAAACGTAAATAACTTAAATACATGAACACAGATAAATGCCAGCAGCATGTACTCTTTACTTTACAGTCTACTGCTTGCATATTTCATAATTGTGTAAACCCAAAATGCTTTGCTAGTAAAACAAATAATTGGCGAAGAAAAAACAGGTCATGCTCGTCTCCTGTAGTTCTAATACACTGAAACACACGTCCACTTCAACAGGACAAGCTAAGATTCATATATATATACAAAGTACACATACATGTATTATGTAAACAAAAACTTTTTAGTAAAAAACTTTATTTTTTAATAAGAGAGTATAAGGGGTATAAGAGAACATCTCTAAAGTGATGGACAGGTAATCATCAATTATCTCACATAGGACTTCGGAGCATCTTACTTCGGAGCATCGCGAATCATTGATTCAGATCGGGACTTCGCAGCATCGCGAATCATTGATTCAGATCGGGACTTCGGGGCATCGCGAATCATTGATTCAGATCGGGACTTCGCAGCATCGCGAATCATTGATTCAGATCGGGACTTCGGAGCATTTATTGCGAATTATTGATTCAGATCGGGACTTCGGGGCATTGCGAAAAAGTTAAATGTCAGATGATCCACGCCCTTCTCATAGTCACCTGACAGAGAGACGACCAGAGTTAACACTCAGAGCTGGTAAAGCTTACTAACACCTTAAAAAAATCACTTTGTTGAGTAAAATATTAGTTGAAACTAGTGCTGTCAAAACATTAAATAGCATTCAAAATAGTTTTTCTTTACATAATATGTGTGTGTATACTGTTTATATTTATTATTTACTGTATAAATGAATACACACTCATGCATGTTTATTTATTTTAAATATGATATGGTTATATATTAAATATATAAAATATAAGAATATAAATATATATACATGTTACATTTCTTAAAATAAAAACTGTATGTGTGTGTATTTATATATTATATTAACATTATATATATATCATATATCATCAATCATAGGATAACTTATTCTCTCTCTCTCTCTCACACACACACACACACACAAACACACACACATTTAGAGAAAATAATGAAGGGGTTATCCCTGAAGGTGATGTGCTCAAGAAACTACCCACACCCCAGTTTATATTCCCCTGAAGCATCCAAATTCAGATCACCTAGACCTACATACCGACGAGATAATCTGGAGAAGTGAGGAGATGGCCATCATCAGTGTTTGTCTTACCTTCCATTTGTTTAATTTAGCTAACAATGATTTTAGTTTTGAGTTTGCACTATGTTATTAAAGACAAGTTTTAATCAGTTTTAAATCATTGATTCAGATCGGGACTTCGGAGCATCGGACTTCGGGGCATCGCGAATTATTGATTCAGATCGGGACTTCGGAGCATGTATAGCGAATCATTGATTCGGACTTCGGAGCATCGCGAATCATTGATTCAGATCGGGACTTCGGGGCATCGCGAATCATTGACTCAGATCGGGACTTCGGGGGCATCGCGAATTATTGATTCAGATCGGGACTTCGGAGCATCGCGATTCAGAGAATTAAAAAATGGATCGCCAGTGATTTTTTTTTTTACTAAAATAATTAATTCCGTTTTCTAATCATAATAATAATAATAATAACTTTGAATAGAAGTACACTGAAAAATAATTCAAATACGTTCAGCGTTCGCTCCATCGGCAGCAACACACGCGCACACACACACACACACACACTCGTTCGCTCCATCGGCAGCAACACACACACACACACACTTGTTCGCTCCATCGGCAGCAACACACACACACACACTCGTTCGCTCCATCGGCAGCAACACACACACGCATTAAAGAATTCAGTGAACATGAGCCTTGTCTTCTGTCACACACACGCACACACTTTCAGATCAATAGGATAATTGTTTTCCTTATTTTTTGCTTTTAAACAGTTTGTGTGAGTGTGTGTGATTTTGGTTGGGTGACAGTTGTTTGTTACTTGTTCTGTTCTGAATATCACATTTAAAGGATTTGTTGTGGAATAGCCTATGTTTTGTGTATTTAAGCGTGCAGCAAAGGATAGTAGGCTTTTAATTGGTTAAAATTCTTAAAATGATGGTTAATGGTTAACAGGTTAATGAGCATCCCATAGCTAGATCAAATTAGTGCACAATCAACTTTGCATTGCAATCGCGTCAATGATCATCCAGTGCACGTGCATCATCAAAAGCGGTTGTTATTGTTATTCTTATGCTTGGCTTAAGAATAAGCCTATGGGTCGCGTAAAAAAAAAAAAGGGTCGCTCTTGAAAAAGTTTGAAAACCACTGATGTAGCTTAAGGATCGCTATTCATAACATATAACTATAACTTGGCAAGGCTATTGATAGGCTAAAAGACCTTTAGTGAACACAAATAGGATTATTTGAAAGTGTTGGTTCGAGTTTTATGAATGTGTCGCTTTGAATTGGTTAGCAAACGCTTTCGAGGTTCATATGATAGTAGCCAGGACTTCTTTCCTGTATTTAAATGACGGAAGTACACGGTTTCCCGGGAAATACGTCCCAACAGCTGTAAATTATTATGGTAAGCTTAATTTAGTTTAAAGCAAAACATTACAATTATAGATTTACGTTGTATTTGCATTATAATTACAATTTACATTTTGTTAATTTTGAACAATAAAAGTTGTGTGTAGCGTCAATTTTAATAAATGTTTTGTACTTTGTTGATACCTAATTAATTTAATGCTAATCCATTGAAATTTGACCATATGACAGTTTTGAGCAAAAAAAGAGCAAATAAAGTTTGTTTTCATTTTCTGATGATTTGTTGCTTTAAATCGCAGTTTGTGTATCGCAGCACATTATTAATGAAGGCACATGAATAACTCTGACACATTACAATGATTTATTTTATTTTTATTTTGGAGTTTAAAAAAAGAGGAAACTCCCCTTAAACAGAAGACATTTAAATGTGCTTCCTGTCCCACAATACCACATTAAACGTAAATAACTTAAATACATGAACACAGATAAATGACAGCAGCATGTACTCTTTACTTTACAGTCTACTGCTTGCATATTTCATAATTGTGTAAACCCAAAATGCTTTGCTAGTAAAACAAATAATTGGCGAAGAAAAAACAGGTCATGCTCGTCTCCTGTAGTTCTAATACACTGAAACACACGTCCACTTCAACAGGACAAGCTAAGATTCATATATATATATATATATATACAAAGTACACATACATGTATTATGTAAACAAAAACTTTTTAGTAAAAACTTTATTTTTTAATAAGAGAGTATAAGGGGTATAAGAGAACATCTCTAAAGTGATGGACAGGTAATCATCAATTATCTCACATAGGACTTCGGAGCATCTTACGTCGGAGCATCGCGAATCATTGATTCAGATCGGGACTTCGCAGCATCGCGAATCATTGATTCAGATCGGGACTTCGGGGCATCGCGAATCATTGATTCAGATCGGGACTTCGGGGCATCGCGAATCATTGATTCAGATCGGGACTTCGGGGCATCGCGAATCATTGATTCAGATCGGGACTTCGCGGCATCGCGAATCATTTATTTAGATCGGGACTTCGGGGGAAATCGCGAATCATTGATTCAGATCGGGACTTCGGGGCATCGCGAATCATTGATTCAGATCGGGACTTCGCAGCATCGCGAATCATTGATTCAGATCGGGACTTCGGAGCATTTATTGCGAATTATTGATCCAGATTGGGACTTCGGGGCATTGCGAAAAAGTTAAATGTCAGGTGATCCACGCCCTTCTCATAGTCACCTGACAGAGAGACGACCAGAGTTAACACTCAGAGCTGGAAAAGCTTACTAACACCTTAAAAAAATCACTTTGTTGAGTAAAATATTAGTTGAAATTAGTGCTGTCAAAACATTAAATAGCATTCAAAATAGTTTTTCTTTACATAATATGTGTGTGTATACTGTTTATATTTATTATTTACTGTATAAATGAATACACACTCATGCATGTTTATTTATTTTAAATATGATATGGTTATATATTAAATATATAAAATATAAGAATATAAATATATATACATGTTACATTTCTTAAAATAAAAACTGTATGTGTGTGTATTTATATATTATATTAACATTATATATATATCATATATCATCAATCATAGGATAACTTATTCTCTCTCTCTCTCTCACACACACACACACACACACACACACACATACACACACACATTTAGAGAAAATAATGAAGGGGTTATCCCTGAAGGTGATGTGCTCAAGAAACTACCCACACCCCAGTTTATATTCCCCTGAAGCATCCAAATTCAGACCACCTAGACCTACATACCGACGAGATAATCTGGAGTGAGGAGATGGCCATGCCTCATCAGTATTTGACTTACCTTCCATTTGTTTAATTTAGCTAACAATGATTTTAGTTTTGAGTTTGCACTATGTTATTAAAGACAAGTTTTAATCAGTTTTAAATCATTGATTCAGATCGGGACTTCGGAGCATCGGACTTCGGGGCATCGCGAATTATTGATTCAGATCGGGACTTCGGAGCATGTATAGCGAATCATTGATTCGGACTTCGGAGCATCGCGAATCATTGATTCAGATCGGGACTTCGGGGCATCGCGAATCATTGACTCAGATCGGGACTTCGGGGGCATCGCGAATTATTGATTCAGATCGGGACTTCGGAGCATCGCGATTCAGAGAATTAAAAAATGGATCGCCAGTGATTTTTTTTTTTACTAAAATAATTAATTCCGTTTTCTAATCATAATAATAATAATAATAACTTTGAATAGAAGTACACTGAAAAATAATTCAAATACGTTCAGCGTTCGCTCCATCGGCAGCAACACACGCGCACACACACACACACACACACTCGTTCGCTCCATCGGCAGCAACACACACACACACACACTTGTTCGCTCCATCGGCAGCAACACACACACACACACTCGTTCGCTCCATCGGCAGCAACACACACACGCATTAAAGAATTCAGTGAACATGAGCCTTGTCTTCTGTCACACACACGCACACACTTTCAGATCAATAGGATAATTGTTTTCCTTATTTTTTGCTTTTAAACAGTTTGTGTGAGTGTGTGTGATTTTGGTTGGGTGACAGTTGTTTGTTACTTGTTCTGTTCTGAATATCACATTTAAAGGATTTGTTGTGGAATAGCCTATGTTTTGTGTATTTAAGCGTGCAGCAAAGGATAGTAGGCTTTTAATTGGTTAAAATTCTTAAAATGATGGTTAATGGTTAACAGGTTAATGAGCATCCCATAGCTAGATCAAATTAGTGCACAATCAACTTTGCATTGCAATCGCGTCAATGATCATCCAGTGCACGTGCATCATCAAAAGCGGTTGTTATTGATATTCTTATGCTTGGCTTAAGAATAAGCCTATGGGTCGCGTAAAAAAAAAAAAAAAAAAAAAAAGGGTCGCTCTTGAAAAAGTTTGAAAACCACTGATGTAGCTTAAGGATCGCTATTCATAACATATAACTATAACTTGGCAAGGCTATTGATAGGCTAAAAGACCTTTAGTGAACACAAATAGGATTATTTGAAAGTGTTGGTTCGAGTTTTATGAATGTGTCGCTTTGAATTGGTTAGCAAACGCTTTCGAGGTTCATATGATAGTAGCCAGGACTTCTTTCCTGTATTTAAATGACGGAAGTACACGGTTTCCCGGGAAATACGTCCCAACAGCTGTAAATTATTATGGTAAGCTTAATTTAGTTTAAAGCAAAACATTACAATTATAGATTTACGTTGTATTTGCATTATAATTACAATTTACATTTTGTTAATTTTGAACAATAAAAGTTGTGTGTAGCGTCAATTTTAATAAATGTTTTGTACTTTGTTGATACCTAATTAATTTAATGCTAATCCATTGAAATTTGACCATATGACAGTTTTGAGCAAAAAAAGAGCAAATAAAGTTTGTTTTCATTTTCTGATGATTTGTTGCTTTAAATCGCAGTTTGTGTATCGCAGCACATTATTAATGAAGGCACATGAATAACTCTGACACATTACAATGATTTATTTTATTTTTATTTTGGAGTTTAAAAAAAGAGGAAACTCCCCTTAAACAGAAGACATTTAAATGTGCTTCCTGTCCCACAATACCACATTAAACGTAAATAACTTAAATACATGAACACAGATAAATGACAGCAGCATGTACTCTTTACTTTACAGTCTACTGCTTGCATATTTCATAATTGTGTAAACCCAAAATGCTTTGCTAGTAAAACAAATAATTGGCGAAGAAAAAACAGGTCATGCTCGTCTCCTGTAGTTCTAATACACTGAAACACACGTCCACTTCAACAGGACAAGCTAAGATTCATATATATATATATATATACAAAGTACACATACATGTATTATGTAAACAAAAACTTTTTAGTAAAAACTTTATTTTTTAATAAGAGAGTATAAGGGGTATAAGAGAACATCTCTAAAGTGATGGACAGGTAATCATCAATTATCTCACATAGGACTTCGGAGCATCTTACGTCGGAGCATCGCGAATCATTGATTCAGATCGGGACTTCGCAGCATCGCGAATCATTGATTCAGATCGGGACTTCGGGGCATCGCGAATCATTGATTCAGATCGGGACTTCGGGGCATCGCGAATCATTGATTCAGATCGGGACTTCGGGGCATCGCGAATCATTGATTCAGATCGGGACTTCGCGGCATCGCGAATCATTTATTTAGATCGGGACTTCGGGGGAAATCGCGAATCATTGATTCAGATCGGGACTTCGGGGCATCGCGAATCATTGATTCAGATCGGGACTTCGCAGCATCGCGAATCATTGATTCAGATCGGGACTTCGGAGCATTTATTGCGAATTATTGATCCAGATTGGGACTTCGGGGCATTGCGAAAAAGTTAAATGTCAGATGATCCACGCCCTTCTCATAGTCACCTGACAGAGAGACGACCAGAGTTAACACTCAGAGCTGGAAAAGCTTACTAACACCTTAAAAAAATCACTTTGTTGAGTAAAATATTAGTTGAAATTAGTGCTGTCAAAACATTAAATAGCATTCAAAATAGTTTTTCTTTACATAATATGTGTGTGTATACTGTTTATATTTATTATTTACTGTATAAATGAATACACACTCATGCATGTTTATTTATTTTAAATATGATATGGTTATATATTAAATATATAAAATATAAGAATATAAATATATATACATGTTACATTTCTTAAAATAAAAACTGTATGTGTGTGTATTTATATATTATATTAACATTATATATATATCATATATCATCAATCATAGGATAACTTATTCTCTCTCTCTCTCTCACACACACCCACACACACACACACACACACATACACACACACATTTAGAGAAAATAATGAAGGGGTTATCCCTGAAGGTGATGTGCTCAAGAAACTACCCACACCCCAGTTTATATTCCCCTGAAGCATCCAAATTCAGACCACCTAGACCTACATACCGACGAGATAATCTGGAGTGAGGAGATGGCCATGCCTCATCAGTATTTGACTTAACTTCCATTTGTTTAATTTAGCTAACAATGATTTTAGTTTTGAGTTTGCACTATGTTATTAAAGACAAGTTTTAATCAGTTTTAAATCATTGATTCAGATCGGGACTTCGGAGCATCGGACTTCGGGGCATCGCGAATTATTGATTCAGATCGGGACTTCGGAGCATGTATAGCGAATCATTGATTCGGACTTCGGAGCATCGCGAATCATTGATTCAGATCGGGACTTCGGGGCATCGCGAATCATTGACTCAGATCGGGACTTCGGGGGCATCGCGAATTATTGATTCAGATCGGGACTTCGGAGCATCGCGATTCAGAGAATTAAAAAATGGATCGCCAGTGATTTTTTTTTTTACTAAAATAATTAATTCCGTTTTCTAATCATAATAATAATAATAATAACTTTGAATAGAAGTACACTGAAAAATAATTCAAATACGTTCAGCGTTCGCTCCATCGGCAGCAACACACGCGCACACACACACACACACACACTCGTTCGCTCCATCGGCAGCAACACACACACGCATTAAAGAATTCAGTGAACATGAGCCTTGTCTTCTGTCACACACACGCACACACTTTCAGATCAATAGGATAATTGTTTTCCTTATTTTTTGCTTTTAAACAGTTTGTGTGAGTGTGTGTGATTTTGGTTGGGTGACAGTTGTTTGTTACTTGTTCTGTTCTGAATATCACATTTAAAGGATTTGTTGTGGAATAGCCTATGTTTTGTGTATTTAAGCGTGCAGCAAAGGATAGTAGGCTTTTAATTGGTTAAAATTCTTAAAATGATGGTTAATGGTTAACAGGTTAATGAGCATCCCATAGCTAGATCAAATTAGTGCACAATCAACTTTGCATTGCAATCGCGTCAATGATCATCCAGTGCACGTGCATCATCAAAAGCGGTTGTTATTGTTATTCTTATGCTTGGCTTAAGAATAAGCCTATGGGTCGCGTAAAAAAAAAAAAAAAAAAAAAAAAGGGTCGCTCTTGAAAAAGTTTGAAAACCACTGATGTAGCTTAAGGATCGCTATTCATAACATATAACTATAACTTGGCAAGGCTATTGATAGGCTAAAAGACCTTTAGTGAACACAAATAGGATTATTTGAAAGTGTTGGTTCGAGTTTTATGAATGTGTCGCTTTGAATTGGTTAGCAAACGCTTTCGAGGTTCATATGATAGTAGCCAGGACTTCTTTCCTGTATTTAAATGACGGAAGTACAGTACACGGTTTCCCGGGAAATACGTCCCAACAGCTGTAAATTATTATGGTAAGCTTAATTTAGTTTAAAGCAAAACATTACAATTATGGATTTACGTTGTATTCGCATTATAATTACAATTTACATTTTGTTAATTTTGAACAATAAAAGTTGTGTGTAGCGTCAATTTTAATAAATGTTTTGTACTTTGTTGATACCTAATTAATTTAATGCTAATCCATTGAAATTTGACCATATGACAGTTTTGAGCAAAAAAAGAGCAAATAAAGTTTGTTTTCATTTTCTGATGATTTGTTGCTTTAAATCGCAGTTTGTGTATCACAGCACATTATTAATGAAGGCACATGAATAACTCTGACACATTACAATGATTTATTTTATTTTTATTTTGGAGTTAAAAAAAAAGAGGAAACTCCCCTTAAACAGAACACATTTAAATGTGCTTCTGTCCCACAATACCACATTAAACGTAAATAACTTAAATACATGAACACAGATAAATGACAGCAGCATGTACTCTTTACTTTACAGTCTACTGCTTGCATATTTCATAATTGTGTAAACCCAAAATGCTTTGCTAGTAAAACAAATAATTGGCGAAGAAAAAACAGGTCATGCTCGTCTCCTGTAGTTCTAATACACTGAAACACACGTCCACTTCAACAGGACAAGCTAAGATTCATATATATATACAAAGTACACATACATGTATTATGTAAACAAAAACTTTTTAGTAAAAAACTTTATTTTTTAATAAGAGAGTATAAGGGGTATAAGAGAACATCTCTAAAGTGATGGACAGGTAATCATCAATTATCTCACATAGGACTTCGGAGCATCTTACTTCGGAGCATCGCGAATCATTGATTCAGATCGGGACTTCGCAGCATCGCGAATCATTGATTCAGATCGGGACTTCGGGGCATCGCGAATCATTGATTCAGATCGGGACTTCGCAGCATCGCGAATCATTGATTCAGATCGGGACTTCGGAGCATTTATTGCGAATTATTGATTCAGATCGGGACTTCGGGGCATTGCGAAAAAGTTAAATGTCAGATGATCCACGCCCTTCTCATAGTCACCTGACAGAGAGACGACCAGAGTTAACACTCAGAGCTGGTAAAGCTTACTAACACCTTAAAAAAATCACTTTGTTGAGTAAAATATTAGTTGAAACTAGTGCTGTCAAAACATTAAATAGCATTCAAAATAGTTTTTCTTTACATAATATGTGTGTGTATACTGTTTATATTTATTATTTACTGTATAAATGAATACACACTCATGCATGTTTATTTATTTTAAATATGATATGGTTATATATTAAATATATAAAATATAAGAATATAAATATATATACATGTTACATTTCTTAAAATAAAAACTGTATGTGTGTGTATTTATATATTATATTAACATTATATATATATCATATATCATCAATCATAGGATAACTTATTCTCTCTCTCTCTCTCACACACACACACACACACAAACACACACACATTTAGAGAAAATAATGAAGGGGTTATCCCTGAAGGTGATGTGCTCAAGAAACTACCCACACCCCAGTTTATATTCCCCTGAAGCATCCAAATTCAGATCACCTAGACCTACATACCGACGAGATAATCTGGAGAAGTGAGGAGATGGCCATCATCAGTGTTTGTCTTACCTTCCATTTGTTTAATTTAGCTAACAATGATTTTAGTTTTGAGTTTGCACTATGTTATTAAAGACAAGTTTAAATCAGTTTTAAATCATTGATTCAGATCGGGACTTCGGAGCATCGGACTTCGGGGCATCGCGAATTATTGATTCAGATCGGGACTTCGGAGCATGTATAGCGAATCATTGATTCGGACTTCGGAGCATCGCGAATCATTGATTCAGATCGGGACTTCGGGGCATCGCGAATCATTGACTCAGATCGGGACTTCGGGGGCATCGCGAATTATTGATTCAGATCGGGACTTCGGAGCATCGCGATTCAGAGAATTAAAAAATGGATCGCCAGTGATTTTTTTTTTTTACTAAAATAATTAATTCCGTTTTCTAATCATAATAATAATAATAATAACTTTGAATAGAAGTACACTGAAAAATAATTCAAATACGTTCAGCGTTCGCTCCATCGGCAGCAACACACGCGCACACACACACACACACACACTCGTTCGCTCCATCGGCAGCAACACACACACACACACACTTGTTCGCTCCATCGGCAGCAACACACACACACACACTCGTTCGCTCCATCGGCAGCAACACACACACGCATTAAAGAATTCAGTGAACATGAGCCTTGTCTTCTGTCACACACACGCACACACTTTCAGATCTATAGGATAATTGTTTTCCTTATTTTTTGCTTTTAAACAGTTTGTGTGAGTGTGTGTGATTTTGGTTGGGTGACAGTTGTTTGTTACTTGTTCTGTTCTGAATATCACATTTAAAGGATTTGTTGTGGAATAGCCTATGTTTTGTGTATTTAAGCGTGCAGCAAAGGATAGTAGGCTTTTAATTGGTTAAAATTCTTAAAATGATGGTTAATGGTTAACAGGTTAATGAGCATCCCATAGCTAGATCAAATTAGTGCACAATCAACTTTGCATTGCAATCGCGTCAATGATCATCCAGTGCACGTGCATCATCAAAAGCGGTTGTTATTGATATTCTTATGCTTGGCTTAAGAATAAGCCTATGGGTCGCGTAAAAAAAAAAAAAAAAAAAAAAGGGTCGCTCTTGAAAAAGTTTGAAAACCACTGATGTAGCTTAAGGATCGCTATTCATAACATATAACTATAACTTGGCAAGGCTATT
The DNA here is from genome assembly GCF_003368295.1 of Carassius auratus. NCBI lineage: Eukaryota > Metazoa > Chordata > Actinopteri > Cypriniformes > Cyprinidae > Carassius > Carassius auratus. The sequence continues at coordinate 1,634,506 of NC_039253.1, forward strand.
GATAGGCTAAAAGACCTTTAGTGAACACAAATAGGATTATTTGAAAGTGTTGGTTCGAGTTTTATGAATGTGTCGCTTTGAATTGGTTAGCAAACGCTTTCGAGGTTCATATGATAGTAGCCAGGACTTCTTTCCTGTATTTAAATGACGGAAGTACACGGTTTCCCGGGAAATACGTCCCAACAGCTGTAAATTATTATGGTAAGCTTAATTTAGTTTAAAGCAAAACATTACAATTATAGATTTACGTTGTATTTGCATTATAATTACAATTTACATTTTGTTAATTTTGAACAATAAAAGTTGTGTGTAGCGTCAATTTTAATAAATGTTTTGTACTTTGTTGATACCTAATTAATTTAATGCTAATCCATTGAAATTTGACCATATGACAGTTTTGAGCAAAAAAAGAGCTAATAAAGTTTGTTTTCATTTTCTGATGATTTGTTGCTTTAAATCGCAGTTTGTGTATCGCAGCACATTATTAATGAAGGCACATGAATAACTCTGACACATTACAATGATTTATTTTATTTTTATTTTGGAGTTTAAAAAAAGAGGAAACTCCCCTTAAACAGAAGACATTTAAATGTGCTTCCTGTCCCACAATACCACATTAAACGTAAATAACTTAAATACATGAACACAGATAAATGACAGCAGCATGTACTCTTTACTTTACAGTCTACTGCTTGCATATTTCATAATTGTGTAAACCCAAAATGCTTTGCTAGTAAAACAAATAATTGGCGAAGAAAAAACAGGTCATGCTCGTCTCCTGTAGTTCTAATACACTGAAACACACGTCCACTTCAACAGGACAAGCTAAGATTCATATATATATATATATATATATACAAAGTACACATACATGTATTATGTAAACAAAAACTTTTTAGTAAAAACTTTATTTTTTAATAAGAGAGTATAAGGGGTATAAGAGAACATCTCTAAAGTGATGGACAGGTAATCATCAATTATCTCACATAGGACTTCGGAGCATCTTACGTCGGAGCATCGCGAATCATTGATTCAGATCGGGACTTCGCAGCATCGCGAATCATTGATTCAGATCGGGACTTCGGGGCATCGCGAATCATTGATTCAGATCGGGACTTCGGGGCATCGCGAATCATTGATTCAGATCGGGACTTCGGGGCATCGCGAATCATTGATTCAGATCGGGACTTCGCGGCATCGCGAATCATTTATTTAGATCGGGACTTCGGGGGAAATCGCGAATCATTGATTCAGATCGGGACTTCGGGGCATCGCGAATCATTGATTCAGATCGGGACTTCGCAGCATCGCGAATCATTGATTCAGATCGGGACTTCGGAGCATTTATTGCGAATTATTGATCCAGATTGGGACTTCGGGGCATTGCGAAAAAGTTAAATGTCAGATGATCCACGCCCTTCTCATAGTCACCTGACAGAGAGACGACCAGAGTTAACACTCAGAGCTGGAAAAGCTTACTAACACCTTAAAAAAATCACTTTGTTGAGTAAAATATTAGTTGAAATTAGTGCTGTCAAAACATTAAATAGCATTCAAAATAGTTTTTCTTTACATAATATGTGTGTGTATACTGTTTATATTTATTATTTACTGTATAAATGAATACACACTCATGCATGTTTATTTATTTTAAATATGATATGGTTATATATTAAATATATAAAATATAAGAATATAAATATATATACATGTTACATTTCTTAAAATAAAAACTGTATGTGTGTGTATTTATATATTATATTAACATTATATATATATCATATATCATCAATCATAGGATAACTTATTCTCTCTCTCTCTCTCACACACACCCACACACACACACACACACACATACACACACACATTTAGAGAAAATAATGAAGGGGTTATCCCTGAAGGTGATGTGCTCAAGAAACTACCCACACCCCAGTTTATATTCCCCTGAAGCATCCAAATTCAGACCACCTAGACCTACATACCGACGAGATAATCTGGAGTGAGGAGATGGCCATGCCTCATCAGTATTTGACTTAACTTCCATTTGTTTAATTTAGCTAACAATGATTTTAGTTTTGAGTTTGCACTATGTTATTAAAGACAAGTTTTAATCAGTTTTAAATCATTGATTCAGATCGGGACTTCGGAGCATCGGACTTCGGGGCATCGCGAATTATTGATTCAGATCGGGACTTCGGAGCATGTATAGCGAATCATTGATTCGGACTTCGGAGCATCGCGAATCATTGATTCAGATCGGGACTTCGGGGCATCGCGAATCATTGACTCAGATCGGGACTTCGGGGGCATCGCGAATTATTGATTCAGATCGGGACTTCGGAGCATCGCGATTCAGAGAATTAAAAAATGGATCGCCAGTGATTTTTTTTTTTACTAAAATAATTAATTCCGTTTTCTAATCATAATAATAATAATAATAACTTTGAATAGAAGTACACTGAAAAATAATTCAAATACGTTCAGCGTTCGCTCCATCGGCAGCAACACACGCGCACACACACACACACACACACTCGTTCGCTCCATCGGCAGCAACACACACACGCATTAAAGAATTCAGTGAACATGAGCCTTGTCTTCTGTCACACACACGCACACACTTTCAGATCAATAGGATAATTGTTTTCCTTATTTTTTGCTTTTAAACAGTTTGTGTGAGTGTGTGTGATTTTGGTTGGGTGACAGTTGTTTGTTACTTGTTCTGTTCTGAATATCACATTTAAAGGATTTGTTGTGGAATAGCCTATGTTTTGTGTATTTAAGCGTGCAGCAAAGGATAGTAGGCTTTTAATTGGTTAAAATTCTTAAAATGATGGTTAATGGTTAACAGGTTAATGAGCATCCCATAGCTAGATCAAATTAGTGCACAATCAACTTTGCATTGCAATCGCGTCAATGATCATCCAGTGCACGTGCATCATCAAAAGCGGTTGTTATTGTTATTCTTATGCTTGGCTTAAGAATAAGCCTATGGGTCGCGTAAAAAAAAAAAAAAAAAAAAAAAAGGGTCGCTCTTGAAAAAGTTTGAAAACCACTGATGTAGCTTAAGGATCGCTATTCATAACATATAACTATAACTTGGCAAGGCTATTGATAGGCTAAAAGACCTTTAGTGAACACAAATAGGATTATTTGAAAGTGTTGGTTCGAGTTTTATGAATGTGTCGCTTTGAATTGGTTAGCAAACGCTTTCGAGGTTCATATGATAGTAGCCAGGACTTCTTTCCTGTATTTAAATGACGGAAGTACAGTACACGGTTTCCCGGGAAATACGTCCCAACAGCTGTAAATTATTATGGTAAGCTTAATTTAGTTTAAAGCAAAACATTACAATTATGGATTTACGTTGTATTCGCATTATAATTACAATTTACATTTTGTTAATTTTGAACAATAAAAGTTGTGTGTAGCGTCAATTTTAATAAATGTTTTGTACTTTGTTGATACCTAATTAATTTAATGCTAATCCATTGAAATTTGACCATATGACAGTTTTGAGCAAAAAAAGAGCAAATAAAGTTTGTTTTCATTTTCTGATGATTTGTTGCTTTAAATCGCAGTTTGTGTATCACAGCACATTATTAATGAAGGCACATGAATAACTCTGACACATTACAATGATTTATTTTATTTTTATTTTGGAGTTAAAAAAAAAGAGGAAACTCCCCTTAAACAGAACACATTTAAATGTGCTTCTGTCCCACAATACCACATTAAACGTAAATAACTTAAATACATGAACACAGATAAATGACAGCAGCATGTACTCTTTACTTTACAGTCTACTGCTTGCATATTTCATAATTGTGTAAACCCAAAATGCTTTGCTAGTAAAACAAATAATTGGCGAAGAAAAAACAGGTCATGCTCGTCTCCTGTAGTTCTAATACACTGAAACACACGTCCACTTCAACAGGACAAGCTAAGATTCATATATATATACAAAGTACACATACATATATTATGTAAACAAAAACTTTTTAGTAAAAAACTTTATTTTTTAATAAGAGAGTATAAGGGGTATAAGAGAACATCTCTAAAGTGATGGACAGGTAATCATCAATTATCTCACATAGGACTTCGGAGCATCTTACTTCGGAGCATCGCGAATCATTGATTCAGATCGGGACTTCGCAGCATCGCGAATCATTGATTCAGATCGGGACTTCGGGGCATCGCGAATCATTGATTCAGAGCGGGACTTCGGGGCATCGCGAATCATTGATTCAGATCGGGACTTCGGGGCATCGCGAATCATTGATTCAGATCGGGACTTCGCAGCATCGCGAATCATTGATTCAGATCGGGACTTCGGAGCATTTATTGCGAATTATTGATCCAGATTGGGACTTCGGGGCATTGCGAAAAAGTTAAATGTCAGATGATCCACGCCCTTCTCATAGTCACCTGACAGAGAGACGACCAGAGTTAACACTCAGAGCTGGTAAAGCTTACTAACACCTTAAAAAAATCACTTTGTTGAGTAAAATATTAGTTGAAATTAGTGCTGTCAAAACATTAAATAGCATTCAAAATAGTTTTTCTTTACATAATATGTGTGTGTATACTGTTTATATTTATTATTTACTGTATAAATGAATACACACTCATGCATGTTTATTTATTTTAAATATGATATGGTTATATATTAAATATATAAAATATAAGAATATAAATATATATACATGTTACATTTCTTAAAATAAAAACTGTATGTGTGTGTATTTATATATTATATTAACATTATATATATATCATATATCATCAATCATAGGATAACTTATTCTCTCTCTCTCACACACACACACACACACACACACACATTTAGAGAAAATAATGAAGGGGTTATCCCTGAAGGTGATGTGCTCAAGAAACTACCCACACCCCAGTTTATATTCCCCTGAAGCATCCAAATTCAGACCACCTAGACCTACATACCGACGAGATAATCTGGAGTGAGGAGATGGCCATGCCTCATCAGTATTTGACTTACCTTCCATTTGTTTAATTTAGCTAACAATGATTTTAGTTTTGAGTTTGCACTATGTTATTAAAGACAAGTTTTAATCAGTTTTAAATCATTGATTCAGATCGGGACTTCGGAGCATCGGACTTCGGGGCATCGCGAATTATTGATTCAGATCGGGACTTCGGAGCATGTATAGCGAATCATTGATTCGGACTTCGGAGCATCGCGAATCATTGATTCAGATCGGGACTTCGGGGCATCGCGAATCATTGACTCAGATCGGGACTTCGGGGGCATCGCGAATTATTGATTCAGGTCGGGACTTCGGAGCATCGCGAATCATTGATTCAGAGAATTAAAAAATGGATCGCCAGTGATTTTTTTTTTTAAACTAAAATAATTAATTCCGTTTTCTAATCATTGATTCAGATCGGGACTTCGGGGCATCGCGAATCATTGACTCAGATCGGGACTTCGGGGGCATCGGGAATTATTGATTCAGATCGGGACTTCGGAGCATCGCGATTCAGAGAATTAAAAAATGGATCGCCAGTGATTTTTTTTTTTACTAAAATAATTAATTCCGTTTTCTAATCATAATAATAATAATAATAACTTTGAATAGAAGTACACTGAAAAATAATTCAAATACGTTCAGCGTTCGCTCCATCGGCAGCAACACACGCGCACACACACACACACACACACTCGTTCGCTCCATCGGCAGCAACACACACACACACACACACTTGTTCGCTCCATCGGCAGCAACACACACACACACACTCGTTCGCTCCATCGGCAGCAACACACACACGCATTAAAGAATTCAGTGAACATGAGCCTTGTCTTCTGTCACACACACGCACACACTTTCAGATCAATAGGATAATTGTTTTCCTTATTTTTTGCTTTTAAACAGTTTGTGTGAGTGTGTGTGATTTTGGTTGGGTGACAGTTGTTTGTTACTTGTTCTGTTCTGAATATCACATTTTAAGGATTTGTTGTGGAATAGCCTATGTTTTGTGTATTTAAGCGTGCAGCAAAGGATAGTAGGCTTTTAATTGGTTAAAATTCTTAAAATGATGGTTAATGGTTAACAGGTTAATGAGCATCCCATAGCTAGATCAAATTAGTGCACAATCAACTTTGCATTGCAATCGCGTCAATGATCATCCAGTGCACGTGCATCATCAAAAGCGGTTGTTATTGTTATTCTTATGCTTGGCTTAAGAATAAGCCTATGGGTCGCGTAAAAAAAAAAAAAAAGGGTCGCTCTTGAAAAAGTTTGAAAACCACTGATGTAGCTTAAGGATCGCTATTCATAACATATAACTATAACTTGGCAAGGCTATTGATAGGCTAAAAGACCTTTAGTGAACACAAATAGGATTATTTGAAAGTGTTGGTTCGAGCTTTATGAATGTGTCGCTTTGAATTGGTTAGCAAACGCTTTCGAGGTTCATATGATAGTAGCCAGGACTTCTTTCCTGTATTTAAATGACGGAAGTACAGTACACGGTTTCCCGGGAAATACGTCCCAACAGCTGTAAATTATTATGGTAAGCTTAATTTAGTTTAAAGCAAAACATTACAATTATGGATTTACGTTGTATTCGCATTATAATTACAATTTACATTTTGTTAATTTTGAACAATAAAAGTTGTGTGTAGCGTCAATTTTAATAAATGTTTTGTACTTTGTTGATACCTAATTAATTTAATGCTAATCCATTGAAATTTGACCATATGACAGTTTTGAGCAAAAAAAGAGCAAATAAAGTTTGTTTTCATTTTCTGATGATTTGTTGCTTTAAATCGCAGTTTGTGTATCACAGCACATTATTAATGAAGGCACATGAATAACTCTGACACATTACAATGATTTATTTTATTTTTATTTTGGAGTTAAAAAAAAAGAGGAAACTCCCCTTAAACAGAAGACATTTAAATGTGCTTCTGTCCCACAATACCACATTAAACGTAAATAACTTAAATACATGAACACAGATAAATGACAGCAGCATGTACTCTTTACTTTACAGTCTACTGCTTGCATATTTCATAATTGTGTAAACCCAAAATGCTTTGCTAGTAAAACAAATAATTGGCGAAGAAAAAACAGGTCATGCTCGTCTCCTGTAGTTCTAATACACTGAAACACACGTCCACTTCAACAGGACAAGCTAAGATTCATATATATATATACAAAGTACACATACATGTATTATGTAAACAAAAACTTTTTAGTAAAAAACTTTATTTTTTAATAAGAGAGTATAAGGGGTATAAGAGAACATCTCTAAAGTGATGGACAGGTAATCATCAATTATCTCACATAGGACTTCGGAGCATCTTACTTCGGAGCATCGCGAATCATTGATTCAGATCGGGACTTCGCAGCATCGCGAATCATTGATTCAGATCGGGACTTCGGGGCATCGCGAATCATTGATTCAGATCGGGACTTCGGGGCATCGCGAATCATTGATTCAGATCGGGACTTCGGGGCATCGCGAATCATTGATTCAGATCGGGACTTCGCAGCATCGCGAATCATTGATTCAGATCGGGACTTCGGAGCATTTATTGCGAATTATTGATCCAGATCGGGACTTCGGGGCATTGCGAAAAAGTTAAATGTCAGATGATCCACGCCCTTCTCATAGTCACCTGACAGAGAGACGACCAGAGTTAACACTCAGAGCTGGTAAAGCTTACTAACACCTTAAAAAAATCACTTTGTTGAGTAAAATATTAGTTGAAATTAGTGCTGTCAAAACATTAAATAGCATTCAAAATAGTTTTTCTTTACATAATATGTGTGTGTATACTGTTTATATTTATTATTTACTGTATAAATGAATACACACTCATGCATGTTTATTTATTTTAAATATGATATGGTTATATATTAAATATATAAAATATAAGAATATAAATATATATACATGTTACATTTCTTAAAATAAAAACTGTATGTGTGTGTATTTATATATTATATTAACATTATATATATATCATATATCATCAATCATAGGATAACTTATTCTCTCTCTCTCACACACACACACACACACACACACACACACACACACACACACACACACATACACACACACATTTAGAGAAAATAATGAAGGGGTTATCCCTGAAGGTGATGTGCTCAAGAAACTACCCACACCCCAGTTTATATTCCCCTGAAGCATCCAAATTCAGACCACCTAGACCTACATACCGACGAGATAATCTGGAGTGAGGAGATGGCCATGCCTCATCAGTATTTGACTTACCTTCCATTTGTTTAATTTAGCTAACAATGATTTTAGTTTTGAGTTTGCACTATGTTATTAAAGACAAGTTTTAATCAGTTTTAAATCATTGATTCAGATCGGGACTTCGGAGCATCGGACTTCGGGGCATCGCGAATTATTGATTCAGATCGGGACTTCGGAGCATGTATAGCGAATCATTGATTCGGACTTCGGAGCATCGCGAATCATTGATTCAGATCGGGACTTCGGGGCATCGCGAATCATTGACTCAGATCGGGACTTCGGGGGCATCGCGAATTATTGATTCAGGTCGGGACTTCGGAGCATCGCGAATCATTGATTCAGAGAATTAAAAAATGGATCGCCAGTGATTTTTTTTTTTTAACTAAAATAATTAATTCCGTTTTCTAATCATTGATTCAGATCGGGACTTCGGGGCATCGCGAATCATTGACTCAGATCGGGACTTCGGGGGCATCGCGAATTATTGATTCAGATCGGGACTTCGGAGCATCGCGATTCAGAGAATTAAAAAATGGATCGCCAGTGATTTTTTTTTTTTACTAAAATAATTAATTCCGTTTTCTAATCATAATAATAATAATAATAACTTTGAATAGAAGTACACTGAAAAATAATTCAAATACGTTCAGCGTTCGCTCCATCGGCAGCAACACACGCGCACACACACACACACACACACTCGTTCGCTCCATCGGCAGCAACACACACACACACACACTTGTTCGCTCCATCGGCAGCAACACACACACACACACTCGTTCGCTCCATCAGCAGCAACACACACTCGCATTAAAGAATTCAGTGAACATGAGCCTTGTCTTCTGTCACACACACGCACACACTTTCAGATCAATAGGATAATTGTTTTCCTTATTTTTTGCTTTTAAACAGTTTGTGTGAGTGTGTGTGATTTTGGTTGGGTGACAGTTGTTTGTTACTTGTTCTGTTCTGAATATCACATTTAAAGGATTTGTTGTGGAATAGCCTATGTTTTGTGTATTTAAGCGTGCAGCAAATGATAGTAGGCTTTTAATTGGTTAAAATTCTTAAAATGATGGTTAATGGTTAACAGGTTAATGAGCATCCCATAGCTAGATCAAATTAGTGCACAATCAACTTTGCATTGCAATCGCGTCAATGATCATCCAGTGCACGTGCATCATCAAAAGCGGTTGTTATTGTTATTCTTATGCTTGGCTTAAGAATAAGCCTATGGGTCGCGTAAAAAAAAAAAAAAAAAAAAAAGGGTCGCTCTTGAAAAAGTTTGAAAACCACTGATGTAGCTTAAGGATCGCTATTCATAACATATAACTATAACTTGGCAAGGCTATTGATAGGCTAAAAGACCTTTAGTGAACACAAATAGGATTATTTGAAAGTGTTGGTTCGAGCTTTATGAATGTGTCGCTTTGAATTGGTTAGCAAACGCTTTCGAGGTTCATATGATAGTAGCCAGGACTTCTTTCCTGTATTTAAATGACGGAAGTACAGTACACGGTTTCCCGGGAAATACGTCCCAACAGCTGTAAATTATTATGGTAAGCTTAATTTAGTTTAAAGCAAAACATTACAATTATGGATTTACGTTGTATTCGCATTATAATTACAATTTACATTTTGTTAATTTTGAACAATAAAAGTTGTGTGTAGCGTCAATTTTAATAAATGTTTTGTACTTTGTTGATACCTAATTAATTTAATGCTAATCCATTGAAATTTGACCATATGACAGTTTTGAGCAAAAAAAGAGCAAATAAAGTTTGTTTTCATTTTCTGATGATTTGTTGCTTTAAATCGCAGTTTGTGTATCACAGCACATTATTAATGAAGGCACATGAATAACTCTGACACATTACAATGATTTATTTTATTTTTATTTTGGAGTTAAAAAAAAAGAGGAAACTCCCCTTAAACAGAACACATTTAAATGTGCTTCTGTCCCACAATACCACATTAAACGTAAATAACTTAAATACATGAACACAGATAAATGACAGCAGCATGTACTCTTTACTTTACAGTCTACTGCTTGCATATTTCATAATTGTGTAAACCCAAAATGCTTTGCTAGTAAAACAAATAATTGGCGAAGAAAAAACAGGTCATGCTCGTCTCCTGTAGTTCTAATACACTGAAACACACGTCCACTTCAACAGGACAAGCTAAGATTCATATATATATACAAAGTACACATACATGTATTATGTAAACAAAAACTTTTTAGTAAAAAACTTTATTTTTTAATAAGAGAGTATAAGGGGTATAAGAGAACATCTCTAAAGTGATGGACAGGTAATCATCAATTATCTCACATAGGACTTCGGAGCATCTTACTTCGGAGCATCGCGAATCATTGATTCAGATCGGGACTTCGCAGCATCGCGAATCATTGATTCAGATCGGGACTTCGGGGCATCGCGAATCATTGATTCAGAGCGGGACTTCGGGGCATCGCGAATCATTGATTCAGATCGGGACTTCGGGGCATCGCGAATCATTGATTCAGATCGGGACTTCGCAGCATCGCGAATCATTGATTCAGATCGGGACTTCGGAGCATTTATTGCGAATTATTGATTCAGATCGGGACTTCGGGGCATTGCGAAAAAGTTAAATGTCAGATGATCCACGCCCTTCTCATAGTCACCTGACAGAGAGACGACCAGAGTTAACACTCAGAGCTGGTAAAGCTTACTAACACCTTAAAAAAATCACTTTGTTGAGTAAAATATTAGTTGAAATTAGTGCTGTCAAAACATTAAATAGCATTCAAAATAGTTTTTCTTTACATAATATGTGTGTGTATACTGTTTATATTTATTATTTACTGTATAAATGAATACACACTCATGCATGTTTATTTATTTTAAATATGATATGGTTATATATTAAATATATAAAATATAAGAATATAAATATATATACATGTTACATTTCTTAAAATAAAAACTGTATGTGTGTGTATTTATATATTATATTAACATTATATATATATCATATATCATCAATCATAGGATAACTTATTCTCTCTCTCTCTCACACACACACACACACACACAAACACACACACATTTAGAGAAAATAATGAAGGGGTTATCCCTGAAGGTGATGTGCTCAAGAAACTACCCACACCCCAGTTTATATTCCCCTGAAGCATCCAAATTCAGACCACCTAGACCTACATACCGACGGGATAATCTGGAGAAGTGAGGAGATGGCCATCATCAGTGTTTGTCTTACCTTCCATTTGTTTAATTTAGCTAACAATGATTTTAGTTTTGAGTTTGCACTATGTTATTAAAGACAAGTTTTAATCAGTTTTAAATCATTGATTCAGATCGGGACTTCGGAGCATCGGACTTCGGGGCATCGCGAATTATTGATTCAGATCGGGACTTCGGAGCATGTATAGCGAATCATTGATTCGGACTTCGGAGCATCGCGAATCATTGACTCAGATCGGGACTTCGGGGGCATCGCGAATTATTGATTCAGATCGGGACTTCGGAGCATCGCGATTCAGAGAATTAAAAAATGGATCGCCAGTGATTTTTTTTTTTACTAAAATAATTAATTCCGTTTTCTAATCATAATAATAATAATAATAACTTTGAATAGAAGTACACTGAGAAATAATTCAAATACGTTCAGCGTTCGCTCCATCGGCAGCAACACACGCGCACACACACACACACTCGTTCGCTCCATCGGCAGCAACACACACACACACACACTTGTTCGCTCCATCGGCAGCAACACACACACACACACTCGTTCGCTCCATCGGCAGCAACACACACACGCATTAAAGAATTCAGTGAACATGAGCCTTGTCTTCTGTCACACACACGCACACACTTTCAGATCAATAGGATAATTGTTTTCCTTATTTTTTGCTTTTAAACAGTTTGTGTGAGTGTGTGTGATTTTGGTTGGGTGACAGTTGTTTGTTGCTTGTTCTGTTCTGAATATCACATTTGTGGAATAGCCTATGTTTTGTGTATTTAAGCGTGCAGCAAAGGATAGTAGGCTTTTAATTGGTTAAAATTCTTAAAATGATGGTTAATGGTTAACAGGTTAATGAGCATCCCATAGCTAGATCAAATTAGTGCACAATCAACTTTGCATTGCAATCGCGTCAATGATCATCCAGTGCACGTGCATCATCAAAAGCGGTTGTTATTGTTATTCTTATGCTTGGCTTAAGAATAAGCCTATGGGTCGCGTAAAAAAAAAAAAAAAAAAAAAAGGGTCGCTCTTGAAAAAGTTTGAAAACCACTGATGTAGCTTAAGGATCGCTATTCATAACATATAACTATAACTTGGCAAGGCTATTGATAGGCTAAAAGACCTTTAGTGAACACAAATAGGATTATTTGAAAGTGTTGGTTCGAGTTTTATGAATGTGTCGCTTTGAATTGGTTAGCAAACGCTTTCGAGGTTCATATGATAGTAGCCAGGACTTCTTTCCTGTATTTAAATGACAGAAGTACACGGTTTCCCGGGAAATCCGTCCCAACAGCTGTAAATTATTATGGTAAGCTTAATTTAGTTTAAAGCAAAACATTACAATTATAGATTTACGTTGTATTTGCATTATAATTACAATTTACATTTTGTTAATTTTGAACAATAAAAGTTGTGTGTAGCGTCATTTTTTTTTATAAATGTTGTGTACTTTTTTGATACATAATTAATTTAATGCTAATCCACTGAAACTCGACAAAATGACATTTTTGAGCAAAAAAAGAGCAAATTAAGTTTGTTTTCATTTTTTGACGATTTGTTGCTTTAAATGGCAGTTTGTGTATCACAGCACATTATTAATGAAGGCACATGAATAACTCTGACACATTACAATGATTTATTTTATTTTTATTTTGGAGTTAAAAAAAAGAGGAAACTCCCCTTAAACAGAACACATTTAAATGTGCTTCCTGTCCCACAATACCACATTAAACGTAAATAACTTAAATACATGAACACAGATAAATGACAGCAGCATGTACTTTTTACTTTACAGTCTACTGCTTGCATATTTCATAATTGTGTAAACCCAAAATGCTTTGCTAGTAAAACAAATAATTGGCGAAGAAAAAACAGGTCATGCTCGTCTCCTGTAGTTCTAATACACTGAAACACACGTCAACTTCAACAGGTCAAGCTCAGATTCAAAACAAAACTCGCTTCTGTGCGTGCACTGTTTGAAAACTGGATGGAAAGGGGGCGGGGCAGAGCGGCGGACTGATTCGAATCAGACAGGACGTGATGTCACAGAGCTGCTGGAGGTCTTCTACTCAAGGGGCAAGGAACGGTGGGGAGGCCAAGATGGCAGCCGGTGCGGTCGAAGTTTTATGCAGCTGATTCAATTTGACTTTCCATCCCCTACATTTGAACGCTATTTAAACCCGGACGCATCAAAACGTTCGAATATGCAATAGGGCACTTTTCTGTTTTGTTTAACCTAAGTAACTTGTTATTTAAGTAAGTTTAATTTAATTTAGTTGGCGATCGTTAACTGATCTCAAACGCACATGGAAACCAAGGATAATACGATGAAACGCAAAGGAAAAAATAAGAATTCTACTTCCAAGTTGCTTACAGAAGAAATGGAATTAGATGTTCCTGTCGATGTTGTTGGGTCTGCTGCACAAATCGAGATAGACCATCAATACGGCAAAAAAAGTCCCGCTGTCACCCGGTCTGAGAGCCCAAGTCTCGAGATTGTCCATGACTCTGACCTAGATACGCCTGTGAAACCTCAGCTAAAGAAATCTCGAGGTGAAATTTCTCTGACGGAATTGCAAGATAACGTCATTGAGGCATTGACATCCAGGATTAAAGAAAGTGCAAACGACCTCGGCAAAATGATTACCAGCAACACGGTGAGCATTGAGGGTCTTAAGAAATCAATTGACTTTGTGTTTGAAGAAGTAAACGCATTGAAGACAGATTTGAAAAGTTGCAAAACTACCGCCAACTCAAACAGCACCAAAATCCACGAACTTGAGCAGAGACTGAACGATGCCGAACGCTATCAGCGGAGATGCAACCTCCGTTTATACGGTATTCCTGAACATCATGAGGAAAACATAAAGCAAAAAGTCATCGGCGTGTGTGTCTCAGTTGTTCCCGACTCAAACATTTCTTTCAAAGATGACATAGATGTAGTGCATCGACTGGGAAAGCTGAATGAGCAGACCAATAGACCGAGACCAGTGATCATTCGCTTCGTGAGGAGATCTACACGGGACTTGATCTGGCGACAGGCCAAGCAATCTGAATATCTGCGGAGTCACAAGCTGAGATTCACCGAAGATTTATCTCAAGCAGACAAATTGCTGAGGATGAAGAGGTGGCCGTTGATTGAAGCTGCAAGGAAGGAAGGAAAACGAGCGTTCTTTGTCGGTGTGCGCGTATTCATTGATGGGAAAGAGGTGCAGTTACCCACCTGAAATTAAGTGATTTTCATCTTACATATGAACAATTTTCTAACCGAGCTGTTAAGCCAACTTGTAAGTGTGTGCTAATGCTTATTACACCTACTCCCAAGTAAATTGTGGGTTAATGTTAGCTTTAGCATTTATAGTCCCATAACCGGGTTAATTCTTTATTTGATTTAAAAGAGGATGGAAGTTTTTCTAAAACTGTTCTTGTTTCTTTTGTTCATCTTATATTCATGTCGTTGTCGTTAGTTACACTTAATGTCAGGGGTTTAAGGTTTAATGTTAAACGTAAAGCATTGTTCTTATTTGCTAAACAGCAGAAATCTGACTTTTGTTTCTTTCAAGAAGTTCATTCTACTCCCAAAGATGTAAAATTCTGGAAAGCTCAATGGGGTAATGATGTTTGGTTTGCTCATGGGTCTGAGCGTACAGCTGGCGTTGCAATTTTAAAAAACAAATTTTCGGGGGAAATTTTATTTTCAGAGGGTGATCCCCTTGGTCATTTCATTATTTTAGTAATTAAAGTAGATCTGGTGACTATGATTATTGTTAATTTTTATGGGTACAATTCTAAAATTGAAACTGATGCTTTATTTAAAACTTTAGAGAGTCGTATTACACATTTTTTATCTAAATTCCCAAATTCATCTGTTCTGATAGGAGGAGATTTTAATATCACTTTAGACAACTCCCTTGACCGATGGCCACCTCGCAGTGTAAATTATCATAACTCCACACTAAAGACTTTTATGCAGAAATTTAGTGTAATAGACATTTGGAGAGAGAAATTCCCTGGTATTCGCTCTTTTACATGGAATAATAAGTCCTGTACCGTTATGTCTCGTATTGACTACTGGTTAACACCGTGCAATTTACACAAAGAAGATATTTCTGTTAATATTCTTCCCACGCCATTAACAGACCATAAGGCAGTATCTGTTAACATTTCGTTACTTTCTTCTCTTCCCTCTAACTACCATAACTCTTATTGGAAGCTCAATAAGTCATTATTGGAACATGAATTTGTTAAGATGACCATTCGCAGTTTGATTGCACAATATTGGAATATAGCTCAGATTAGTAATAACTATTGCACTAATTGGGAGTTGTTTAAATTTGAAGCTTGTAAATTTCTTAGAAAATTTGGTAGTTTAGTGACTAAAGCTAGAAAGTTGGAAGAGGAGATGATAATTTCTAAAATTATGTCTTTTACTCATAAATCACCAAACTTGTCGGATAATGAATATCTTGAATTATTCACACTTCAAAGCCAATTAGATGATATTTATAAAAGGAGGGCAGAGGGTGCCTTCATTAGATCTAGACAGAGATGGTTGGAAAAAGGTGAACAGAATTCCTCATTTTTCTTTAATTTAGAAAAAATCCATGCAAAAACAAATACAATTGTGCAACTGAATATTAATGGTACAATAACAAGTGATTCAAAGGACGTTGCAGATTACTGTTCAACCTTTTTTAGCACCCTCTACAATTCAAGATTTAATGAGGATAATTCCTCTGTTTTTATAGATAGTCTTACTAATTCGAAAACTATAAGTGAAGCTCAAAAGGAACATTGTGATAGTCCTATATGTTTAAATGAAGTTCTTCAAGCTATTACAGAACTCAAGCTGAATAAATCCCCTGGTATAGATGGTTTAAACTCTGAATTCTATAAAACCTTCTCAGAAGAACTTGCTCCTTTCCTTTTAAAACTCTTCTTACAATCTATTGAGTATGGTAAGCTCCCGCCTACCCTGACACAAGGCCTAATTATCTTAATTCCCAAACCCAAAAAAGACACTTTAATGTTAGACAATTGGAGACCAATTTCCTTACTTAATAATGATTATAAAATTTTAGCCTCTATATTAGCTTCTAGAATTAAGACAACCCTGGATTCCATTATCGATGACACACAGTCAGGTTTTATGCGTAATAGACACATTTCAAATAACATTCGCTTGGTACTGGACCTCATTGATTACCCACATCTATATCCAGATGAGAGTTTCATTCTTTTTTTAGACTTCCATAAGGCCTTCGATACTATTGAACATCATTTCATATATTCGTCACTAAACAAATTTGGTTTTGGTGATTTCTTTATTAACTCCATTAAAACTTTATATTATGATGCAAATTGTTCAATCAAGCTGCGTAATGGCACCTCACCCAGATTTAATCTCAGTCGTGGTATCAGACAGGGATGCCCTATTTCTCCTTATTTATTTTTACTTTGTTCACAACTTCTTGCAGACCATGTTAAACAGAGCCCTTTAAGAGGAATCACTGCAGTTGGCAGAGAAATTATCATAAGCCAATTAGCAGACGACACTACCCTTTTTTTAAAAGATGCAGGGGAAATACCTTTAGCCCTTAATATTATCCACACGTTCTCTAAAGCTTCAGGGCTTTACTTGAATTTAAATAAGTGTGAATTAATGTCTCTTAAAAACAGTAATCTTCTGTCAATTTGTAATATTCCCATTAAAGATGAAATCACATATTTAGGCATTAAGATCGTAAAGAATGAAGAGGAACGATGTAAACTTAATTTTTCACCAGTCATTGACAAAACAAAGAAAAAGTTAAATCAGTGGTTACTAAGAGACCTATCCTTGAGGGGGAGAGTACTGATCACAAAGGCAGAGGGCATATCGAGACTTACGTATGCAGCGCTATCCCTAGCAGTTAACGATAATACTTGTAAAATTATTGATAAAATGCTATTTAACTTCTTATGGAAAAATAAAACCCACTATATAAAGAAATCTGTGGTTATGAACTCAACTGAAAATGGAGGCCTGAATTTCTTAGATTTTACCACCCTTAATCACACCTTCAAAGTTAACTGGATTAAGCAATTCCTTAAAAAACCAACATCTATCTGGAATATTATTCCTCAATTTATCTTTTCACAAGTTGGTGGTCTTCAATTCCTTTTACTTTGTGACTACAGTATTACCAAACTTCCTTTAAAACTATCTAATTTTCACAAACAGATGCTTCTTTCCTGGAATTTAATCTATAAACACAACTTCTCTCCTAACAGGTGTTTTATTTGGAATAATAAGCACATTCTATATAAATCTAAATCTTTATTTCTTTTGAATTGGTTCTGTAATGATATAATTTTTGTCAGGCAACTTTATAACCATGATGGTCTTATGTTGACCTACTCTGAATTTCTTTCTAAATATAATATTCTAGTTACTCCTAGGGATTTTGCTGTGGTTATGGATGCTATCCCCTCTGGTCTTAAAATTCTTCTTAAAAATACCTGTCCTCTGCTCTCTCCATGCTCGTTGGATCCTGCTGATACTGAAATAGGACGGATCTGTTTCTCTAATCCCTGTATTAAAAATAATAACCGTTGTATACGGGCTTTGTTTCAAAGGGATATTGTCTCCAGACCTGCTATTATATCATTCTGGAATGGATATGCCGATAATTTGTTATGGTTTAAAATCTGGAAACTCCCACATAAATACTTAATTACTAATAAAATCAAAGAAATCTCGCTTAAACTTATTTATAAAATTTACCCATGTAATTATTTCCTTGTGAACAGATTTAATTGTGAAATTGATACATTGTGTACATTTTGTGATCTACACGATGAAACATTTTATCATTTATTTTGGACTTGTCCTCATTCAGTTTGTTTTTGGTCAGATTTCTGTTCCTTTATTAAGGCTCATATCATGTCCAGCTTTCAACTGTGCTTTAAAAATGTATTATTTGGTTTTTTCTCTTATGACAAATCTTACCATAAGGAATATTATTTAATTAATCTGCTTCTTCTGTTAGCTAAATTTAGTATTCATAAATGTAAATTTGGAGGAAATAAGCCTTTATTTTTGATTTTAAAAGCAGAAATTTTGCAATACCTAAATACAATAGTGGGGCTGAAAAATAAGAAAGCTGCAAAAT
Organism: Carassius auratus; assembly: GCF_003368295.1. Lineage (NCBI taxonomy): Eukaryota > Metazoa > Chordata > Actinopteri > Cypriniformes > Cyprinidae > Carassius > Carassius auratus. The sequence goes on from NC_039253.1 coordinate 1,653,177, forward strand.
GCGTTTCAATCTGTAAGCATTTTCACATCTTTAGCCTTTAAATTTTTTTCTGAATTTGTATATGTATTTGTATGTCTGTTTATTTGCTTTACTTTTTGTACCCCCTGACTGCAGTTGTAATTCCTAAATGTCAAATAAAAAAAAAAAAAAAAAAAAAAAAAAAAAAAAAAAAAAATCAAGGGGCAAGGAACTCGACCGGAAGTTGAAGTCGGGTGGGGGCTGCCATCTTGTAGCAGAACTTCACTTGCGTTAGCATTCCCATTGACTCCCATTAATTTTGGCGTCACTTTGACAGCGAATAACTTTACATCTGAGGCGTTTAAAGACTCTGTTTGTCCATTATTTATTTCTAAAGATACACGACAATGTATAAAGGGCTCCATTACCTTCTGTGTTACATTATGGCCCCGTATAAACAGTTTTTGTAAAAAATAGGCTAACGATTGCGTCATAACCACTCGGCTCTCTGTCGCATTACCGTACAGACAGGAGGAAAAGCTCGCAGGCAATTAACTTAATATGGCGTACTGGTGTTACATTTTAAAATACTATACAAAATAATTAATCAGATTACTTACTCCTGCTCACTCACGACAAAGAACTCCCCGCTCAAGCTCGCCGTCTCTGCAAGATTAACGATGGCAGTTTGCACGCACAGCTACTAGAAGATTTACATCTGCCAGACAGGTTGCTGACGTCGTAAAGCTTCGTTTGAGTCTGCGCGTCAGAAACGGAAGTGCTAAAAAAACGCTAAAACTGGGCTTCATTTGTCTCAATTGAGTTCCAATGGGGTCGCTGTGTCCATTTCTTTTACTGTCTATGCTTCTACTCGATGTCGTCGTCGCTGACGCTCTGAGCGCTGATGATACGCTGCACGAAAAAGAGACGAGCATTAGATTAGCAATTTGGAATTCAGAAGACATTTAAATAATAATAAAAACATGGATTCGTCTTATTAACAGAGTTACGTAATCAGATTACTTTTAATTTTAAAGTAACTAGTAACGAAACGCATTACTTTTTAATTGAGACGGAAAGTGTTCCTCGAAATCAATAAAAACAGTCAAATGCAAACTCAGAAAATTATACAAACCTGCAATAATTAAATATGTTAAATAAGACAAATATCATTTATGTATATAATTTCATTTTATTAACCAATGATCAAATTAAACCATTCTACCCATATTCTTCATGTGATTGGTTTGAATGGTGCCCTCTACTGTACAGATGTGAATTTACGTTTCCTTTCATTTTGATTTTGTTGTGAAATGGTCTATTTAATTTATAAAATAATACATTTTGTATATTAGAAACAAACAAATAAGCCCTGCCCAAATTTAAAAATTAACTCGGAAGGAACAATGCATTGCTTTCCACAAAAACCAAGAAAGGAACATAAATATATCCTTTTTTTGGGGGGTGTAAGGCAATATTGTAATGCATTACATTTAAAAGCTGTTTTCCCCAACACTGCTCGTGAATATGAAGCAGATGATATATGCATATATTGCGTGTTGTAATTGTGTGTCACCTGGCTGATGGTGGGCAGTTTGGTGAGGAGCATCTGGAAGACTGGAGGAGGAAGTGTTTGCTGCAGGACCTGTAGGAGCTGCTGCGGCTGACCACACACAGCGATCGCATTCATCAGATGATCCACGCCCTTCTCATAGTCACCTGACAGAGAGACGACCAGAGTTAACACTCAGAGCTGGTAAAGCTTACTAACACCTTAAAAAATCACTTTTTTGAGTAAAATATTAGTTGAAACTAGTGCTGTCAAAACATTAAATCGCATTCAAAATAGAAGTTTTTGTTTACATAATGTGTGTATACTGTTTATATTTATTATTTACTGTATAAATTAATACACACTCATGCATGTTTATTTAAAATATGATATGGTTAAATATTTAATATATAAAATATAAGAATGTGAATGTATATACATTAGGGGTGTAACGATACGCGTATTCGTATTGAACCGTTCGGTACGGCGCTTTCGGTTCGGTACGCGGTACGCATTATGTATACCCAACGGTTCGTTGGAGTAATTAATTATATTTGAAAAAAAAAAAAAAAGAGAGAGAGAAATATAATGATATGCGTTCAACAAGGTAGCCCAATAACCCAAACAACGTAACAGGCAACGCCCCTGACACCCCCGAAGAAGAAAAAAACACCATCTTATATGTTTATGTTAGGCTACTCAGCAGGCGCTCGCTCACTCAGTACGCGCTGAAGGCTCGTTGCAAAATAGCCAATGCGTTTAACAGACTAGAAATGAGAAGATCCTCCAATAACCAACAGGTCTGGTGTTTGGGTGCACTTTGGATTCCCTTTAAGCTATTGTGGTGATGGCAAGAAAAAAACACCAGCGGGAATATCTGGGATATATGCGTCAGTACTATCTGGGAAAAGACGAAAAAAAGGAGAAACATGCACGCAGCAAACTATCCCTGCAGCGTTTAGACACTATAGCTTACAGGGAATCCAACCCAAACACCAGATCTGTTGGTTATTTTAGGATCTTATATTTCTGGTCTGTTAAATGCATTCGACATTTTGCAACGAGCCTTCAGCACGTGCTGAGTGAGCGAGCGCCTTAGGGGCCGTTCACATATCGTGCCTAAAAACGCATGGAAAACGCTAAGCGCGTCTTTCTCCTCCTTTCCAAAGCGCTCGGGCAGAAGCGCTCATGAGGCGTCTGTCTTTGCTAAGCAACAATGACGTGCTCTCTCCATGAGACGCGGAAATTTCAGCGAAGGATAAATGGATTTGCAGCTCTAAAAATCGCTTGCAGTAGCTCTGCTACTAAATTTATTTCAAAATTGCAATCCATATACAACTATGATCAGCTGTTCCTTCATCTTGGCTGAGCTCTCAACGTTGTTACGGGAAAGGATGAAGCTGATTGGTTGGTTCTTGTCACATGACCCGCGGTGCGCTTGCGGCATTCTGAAAAGTTGAGATGTTTTTACATTTTGCTGTATCTAAAACGTATCGAACCGAACCGAACCGAACCGTGACATCAGTGTATCGTATCGAACCGAACCTTGAATTTTGTGAACCGTTACACCCCTAATATACATGTAACATTTTTTTAAATAAATACTGTATGTGTGTGTATTTATATATTATATTAACATTATATATATATACATATATATATATATATATATATATATATATATATATATATATATATATACAAAGTACACATACATGTATTATGTAAACAAGAACTATTTAGTAAAAAACTTTATTTTTTAATAAGAGAGTATAAGGGGTATAAGAGAACATCTCTAAAGTGATGGACAGGTAATCATCAATTATCTCACATAGGACTTCGGAGCATCGGACTTCGGAGCATCGCGAATCATTGATTCAGATCGGGACCTCGGAGCATTTATTGCGAATTATTGATTCAGGAGCATGTATCGCGAATCATTGATTGAGATCGGGACTTCGGAGCATTTATTGCGAATCATTCAGATCGGGACTTCGGGGCATTGCGAATCATTGATTCAAATCGGGACTTCGGAGCATCGCAAATCACTGATTCAGATCGGGACTTCGGAGCATCGCAAATCACTGATTCAGATCGGGACTTCGGAGCATCGCGAAAAAGTTAAACGTCAGATGATCCACGCCCTTCTCATAGTCACCTGACAGAGAGACGACCAGAGTTAACACTCAGAGCTGGTAAAGCTTACTAACACCATAAAAAAATCACTTTGTTGAGTAAAATATTAGTTGAAACTAGTGCTGTCAAAACATTAAATCCCATTCAAATAGAAGTTTTTGTTTACATAATATGTGTGTGTATACTGTTTATATTTATTATTTACTGTATAAATGAATACACACTCATGCATGTTTATTTATTTAAAATATAATATGGTTATATATTAAATATATAAAATATAAGAATATAAATGTATATACATGTAACATTTCTTAAAATAAATACTGTATGTGTGTGTATTTATATATTATATTAACATTATATATATATATATATATATATATATACAAAGTACACATACATGTATTATGTAAACAAAAACTATTTAGTAAAAAACTTTATTTTTTTAATAAGAGACTATAAGGGGTATAAGAGAACATCTCTAAAGTGATGGACAGGTAATCATCAATCATAGGATAACTTATTCTCTCTCTCTCTCACACACACACACACACACACACACACACACACATTTAGAGAAAATAATGAAGGGGTTATCCCTGAAGGTGATGTGTTCAAGAAACTACCCACACCCCAGTTTATATTCCCCTGAAGCATCCAAATTCAGATCACCTAGACCTACATACCGACGAGATAATCTGGAGAAGTGAGGAGGTGGCCATCATCAGTGTTTGACTTACCTTCCATTTGTTTAATTTAGCTAAGAATGATTTTAGTTTTGAGTTTGCACTGTGTTATTAAAGAAAAGTTTTAATCAGTTTTTAAATCATTGATTCAGATCGGGACTTCGGAGCATCGAACTTCGGGGCATCGCGAATTATTGATTCAGATCGGGACTTCGGGGCATCGCGAAAACGTTAAACGTCAGATGATCCACGCCCTTCTCATAGTCACCTGACAGAGAGACGACCAGAGTTAACACTCAGAGCTGGTAAAGCTTACTAACACCATAAAAAAATCACTTTGTTGAGTAAAATATTAGTTGAAACTAGTGCTGTCAAAACATTAAATAGCATTCAAAATAGTTTTTCTTTACATAATATGTGTGTGTATACTGTTTATATTTATTATTTACTGTATAAATGAATACACACTCATGCATGTTTATTTATTTTAAATATGATATGGTTATATATTAAATATATAAAATATAAGAATATAAATATATATATATACATGTTACATTTCTTAAAATAAAAACTGTATGTGTGTGTATTTATATATTATATTAACATTATATATATATCATATATCATCAATCATAGGATAACTTATTCTCTCTCTCTCTCTCTCACACACACACACACACACACATACACACACACATTTAGAGAAAATAATGAAGGGGTTATCCCTGAAGGTGATGTGCTCAAGAAACTACCCACACCCCAGTTTATATTCCCCTGAAGCATCCAAATTCAGACCACCTAGACCTACATACCGACGGGATAATCTGGAGAAGTGAGGAGATGGCCATGCCTCATCAGTATTTGACTTACCTTCCATTTGTTTAATTTAGCTAACAATGATTTTAGTTTTGAGTTTGCACTATGTTATTAAAGACAAGTTTTAATCAGTTTTAAATCATTGATTCAGATCGGGACTTCGGAGCATCGGACTTCGGGGCATCGCGAATTATTGATTCAGATCGGGACTTCGGAGCATATATCGCGAATCATTGATTCGGACTTCGGAGCATCGCGAATCATTGATTCAGAGAATTAAAAAATGGATCGCCAGTGATTTTTTTTTTAACTAAAATAATTAATTCCGTTTTCTAATCATTGATTCAGATCGGGACTTCGGGGCATCGCGAATCATTGACTCAGATCGGGACTTCGGGGGCATCGCGAATTATTGATTCAGATCGGGACTTCGGAGCATCGCGATTCAGAGAATTAAAAAATGGATCGCCAGTGATTTTTTTTTTAACTAAAATAATTAATTCCGTTTTCTAATCATAATAATAATAATAATAACTTTGAATAGAAGTACACTGAAAAATAATTCAAATACGTTCAGCGTTCGCTCCATCGGCAGCAACACACGCGCACACACACACACACACACACTGATTTGACAGGACGTGATGTCACAGAGCTGCTGGAGGTCTTCTACTCGATGTCGTCGTCGCTGACGCTCTGAGCGCTGATGATACGAATTCAGAAGACATTTAAATAATAATAAAAACATGGATTCGTCTTATTAACAGAGTTACGTAATCAGATTACTTTTAATTTTAAAGTAACTAGTAACGAAACGCATTACTTTTTAATTGAGACGGAAAGTGTTCCTCGAAATCAATAAAAACAGTCAAATGCAAACTCAGAAAATTATACAAACCTGCAATAATTAAATATGTTAAATAAGACAAATATCATTTATGTATATAATTTCATTTTATTAACCAATGATCAAATTAAACCATTCTGCTCATATTCTTCATGTGATTGGTTTGAATGGTGCCCTCTACTGTACAGATGTGAATTTACGTTTCCTTTCATTTTGATTTTGTTGTGAAATGGTCTATTTAATTTATAAAATAATACATTTTGTATATTAGAAACAAACAAATAAGCCCTGCCCAAATTTAAAAATTAACTCGGAAGGAACAATGCATTGCTTTCCACAAAAACCAAGAAAGGAACATAAATATATCCTTTTTTTGGGGGGGTGTAAGGCAATATTGTAATGCATTACATTTAAAAGCTGTTTTCCCCAACACTGCTCGTGAATATGAAGCAGATGATATATGCATATATTGCGTGTTGTAATTGTGTGTCACCTGGCTGATGGTGGGCAGTTTGGTGAGGAGCATCTGGAAGACTGGAGGAGGAAGTGTTTGCTGCAGGACCTGTAGGAGCTGCTGCGGCTGACCACACACAGCGATCGCATTCGTCAGATGATCCACGCCCTTCTCATAGTCACCTGACAGAGAGACGACCAGAGTTAACACTCAGAGCTGGTAAAGCTTACTAACACCTTAAAAAAATCACTTTGTTGAGTAAAATATTAGTTGAAACTAGTGCTGTCAAAACATTAAATCGCATTCAAAATATAAGTTTTTGTTTACATAATATGTGTGTGTACACTGTTTATATTTATTATTTACTGTATAAATTATTACACACTCATGCATGTTTATTTAAAATATGATATGGTTAAATATTTAATATATAAAATATAAGAATGTGAATGTATATACATGTAACATTTTTTAAAATAAATACTGTATGTGTGTGTATTTATATATTATATTAACATTGTATATATATATATATATATATATATATATATATATATATATATATATATACAAAGTACAAAGTACACATACATGTATTATGTAAAAAAAAAACTATTTAGTAAAAAACTTTATTTTTTTAATAAGAGAGTATAAGGGGTATAAGAGAACTTCTCTAAAGTGATGGACAGGTAATCATCAATTATCTCACATAGGACTTCGGAGCATCGGACTTCGGAGCATCGCGAATCATTGATTCAGATCGGGGCTTCGGAGCATGTATCGCGAATCATTGATTTAGATCGGGACCTCGCAGCATTTATTGCGAATTATTGATTCAGATCTCAGGGCAATTATCGCGAATCATTGATTCAGATCGGGACTTCGGAGCATTTATTGCGAATCATTCAGATCGGGACTTCGGAGCATCGCGAATCATTGATTCAGATCGGGACTTCGGGGCATCGCGAATCATTGACTCAGATCGGGACTTCGGAGCATCGCGATTCAGAGAATTAAAAAATGGATCGCCAGTGATTTTTTTTTTTAACTAAAATAATTAATTCCGTTTTCTAATCATTGATTCAGATCGGGACTTCGGGGCATCGCGAATCATTGACTCAGATCGGGACTTCGGGGGCATCGCGAATTATTGATTCAGATCGGGACTTCGGAGCATCGCGATTCAGAGAATTAAAAAATGGATCGCCAGTGATTTTTTTTTTTAACTAAAATAATTAATTCCGTTTTCTAATCATAATAATAATAATAATAACTTTGAATAGAAGTACACTGAAAAATAATTCAAATACGTTCAGCGTTCGCTCCATCGGCAGCAACACACGCGCACACACACACACACACACACTCGTTCGCTCCATCGGCAGCAACACACGCACACACACACACACACTCGTTCGCTCCATCGGCAGCAACACACACACACACACACTCGTTCGCTCCATCGGCAGCAACACACACACGCATTAAAGAATTCAGTGAACATGAGCCTTGTCTTGTCACACACACGCACACACTTTCAGATCAATAGGATAATTGTTTTCCTTCTTTTTCATTATTTTTTGCTTTTAAACAGTTTGTGTGAGTGTGTGTGATTTTGGTTGGGTGACAGTTGTTTGTTACTTGTTCTGTTCTGAATATCACATTTTAAGGATTTGTTGTGGAATAGCCTATGTTTTGTGTATTTAAGCGTGCAGCAAAGGATAGTAGGCTTTTAATTGGTTAAAATTCTTAAAATGATGGTTAATGGTTAACAGGTTAATGAGCATCCCATAGCTAGATCAAATTAGTGCACAATCAACTTTGCATTGCAATCGCGTCAATGATCATCCAGTGCACGTGCATCATCAAAAGCGGTTGTTATTGTTATTCTTATGCTTGGCTTAAGAATAAGCCTATGGGTCGCGTAAAAAAAAAAAAAAAAAAAAAAGGGTCGCTCTTGAAAAAGTTTGAAAACCACTGATGTAGCTTAAGGATCGCTATTCATAACATATAACTATAACTTGGCAAGGCTATTGATAGGCTAAAAGACCTTTAGTGAACACAAATTGGATTATTTGAAAGTGTTGGTTCGAGTTTTATGAATGTGTCGCTTTGAATTGGTTAGCAAACGCTTTCGAGGTTCATATGATAGTAGCCAGGACTTCTTTCCTGTATTTAAATGACAGAAGTACACGGTTTCCCGGGAAATCCGTCCCAACAGCTGTAAATTATTATGGTAAGCTTAATTTAGTTTAAAGCAAAACATTACAATTATGGATTTACGTTGTATTCGCATTATAATTACAATTTACATTTTGTTAATTTTGAACAATGAAAGTTGCGTGTAGCGTCAATTTTAATAAATGTTGTGTACTTTGTTGATACCTAATTAATTTAATGCTAATCCATTGAAACTTGACCATATGACAGTTTTGAGCAAAAAAAGAGCAAATAAAGTTTGTTTTCATTTTCTGATGATTTGTTGCTTTAAATCGCAGTTTGTGTATCACAGCACATTATTAATGAAGGCACATGAATAACTCTGACACATTACAATGATTTATTTAATTTTTATTTTGGAGTTTAAAAAAAGAGGAAACTCCCCTTAAACAGAACACATTTAAATGTGCTTCCTGTCCCACAATACCACATTAAACGTAAATAACTTAAATACATGAACACAGATAAATGACAGCAGCATGTACTCTTTACTTTACAGTTTACTGCTTGCATATTTCATAATTGTGTAAACCCAAAACGCTTTGCTAGTAAAACAAATAATTGGCGAAGAAAAAACAGGTCATGCTCGTCTCCTGTAGTTCTAATACACTGAAACACACGTCCACTTCAACAGGACAAGCTAAGATTCAAAACAAAACTCGCTTCTGTGCGTGCACTGTTTGAAAACTGGATGGAAAGGGGGCGGGGCAGAGCGGCGGACTGATTCGAATCAGACAGGACGTGATGTCACAGAGCTGCTGGAGGTCTTCTACTCGATGTCGTCGTCGCTGACGCTCTGAGCGCTGATGATACGCTGCACGAAAAAGAGACGAGCATTAGATTAGCAATTTGGAATTCAGAAGACATTTAAATAATAATAAAAACATGGATTCGTCTTATTAACAGAGTTACGTAATCAGATTACTTTTAATTTTAAAGTAACTAGTAACGAAACGCATTACTTTTTAATTGAGACGGAAAGTGTTCCTCGAAATCAATAAAAACAGTCAAATGCAAACTCAGAAAATTATACAAACCTGCAATAATCAAATATGTTAAATAAGACAAATATCATTTATGTATATAATTTCATTTTATTAACCAATGATCAAATTAAACCATTCTGCTCATATTCTTCATGTGATTGGTTTAAAAACAAGTTTTAATCAGTTTTTAAATCATTGATTCAGATCGGGACTTCGGAGCATCGCGAATCATTGATTCAGATCGGGACTTCGGAGCATCTCGAATCATTGATTCAGATCGGGACTTCGGAGCATCTCGAATCATTGATTCAGATCGGGACTTCGGAACATCGCGAATCATTGATTCAGATCGGGACTTCGGGGCATCGCGAATCATTGATTCAGATCGGGACTTCGGGGCATCGCGAAAAAGTTAAACGTCAAATGATCCACGCCCTTCTCATAGTCACCTGACAGAGAGACGACCAGAGTTAACACTCAGAGCTGGTAAAGCTTACTAACACCTTAAAAAAATCACTTTGTTGAGTAAAATATTAGTTGAAACTAGTGCTGTCAAAACATTAAATCGCATTCAAAATAGAAGTTTTTCTTTACATAATATGTGTGTGTATACTGTTTATATTTTATATTTTGGTTATATATTAAGTATATAAAATATAAGAATATAAATATATATACATGTTACATTTCTTAAAATAAAAACTGTATGTGTGTGTATTTATATATTATATTAACATTATATATATATCATATATCATCAATCATAGGATAACTTATTCTCTCTCTCTCTCACACACACACACACACACACACACATACACACATTCAGAGAAAATAATGAAGGGGTTATCCCTGAAGGTGATGTGCTCAAGAAACTACCCACACCCCAGTTTATATTCCCCTGAAGCATCCAAATTCAGACCACCTAGACCTACATACCGACGGGATAATCTGGAGAAGTGAGGAGGTGGCCATCATCAGTGTTTGACTTACCTTCCATTTGTTTATTTTAGCTAACAATGATTTTAGATTTGAGTTTGCACTATGTTATTAAAAACAAGTTTTAATCAGTTTTTAAATCATTGATTCAGATCGGGACTTCGGAGCATCGCAAATTATTGATTCAGATCGAGACTTCGGAGCATCGGACTTCGGGGCATCGCGAATCATTGATTCAGATCGGGATTTCGGAGCATGTATCACGAATTTATTCAGATCGGGACTTCAGAGCATCGCGAATCATTGATTCAGATCGGGACTTCGGAGCATCGCGAATCATTGATTCAGATCGGGACTTCAGAGCATCGCGAATCATTGATTCAGATCGGGACTTCGGAGCATCGCGAATCATTGATTCAGATCGGGACTTCGGAGCATCGTGAATCATTGATTCAGATCGGGACTTTCGGGGCATCGCGAATCATTGATTCAGATCGGGACTTTGGGGCATCGCGAATCATTGACTTAGATCGTGACCTCGGAGCATCGGACTTCGGGGCATCGCGAATCATTGATTCAGATCAGGACTTCGGAGCATGTATCGCGAATCATTGATTCAGATCGGGACTTCGGAGAATCGCGATCATGGATTCAGATCGGGACTTCGGAGCATCGCAAATCATTGATTCAGATCGGGACTTTCGGGGCATCGCGAATCATTGATTCAGATCGGGACTTCGGGGCATCGCGAATCATTGACTCAGATCGTGACCTCGGAGCATCGGACTTCGGGGCATCGCGAATCATTGATTCAGATCGGGACTTCGGAGCATCGCGAATCATTGATTCAGATCGGGACTTCGGGGCATCGCGAATCATTGACTCAGATCGTGACTTCGGAGCATGTATCGCGAATCATTGATTCAGATCGGGACTTCGGAGAATCGCGATCATTGATTCAGATCGGGACTTCGGAGCATCGCAAATCATTGATTCAGATCGGGACTACGGAGCATCGCGAATCATTGATTCAGGTCTGGACTTGGGAGCATGTAGCCCTAAGGATCGCTATTCATAACATATAACTATAACTTGGCAAGGCTATTTATAGGATAAAAGACCTTTAGTGAACACAAATAGGATTATTTGAAACTGTTGGTTCGAGTTTTATTATGGATGTGTCGCTTTGAATTGGTTAGCAAACGCTTTCGAGGTTCATATGATAGTAGCCAGGACTTCTTTCCTGTATTTAAATGATGGAAGTACACGGTTTCCCGGGAAATCCGTCTTAACAGCTGTAAATTATTATGGTAAGCTTAATTTAGTTTAAAGCAAAACATTACAATTATGGATTTACGTTGTATTCGCATTATAATTACAATTTAAATTTTGTTAATTTTGAACAATAAAAGTTGTGTGTAGCGTCAATTTTAATAAATGTTGTGTACTTTGTTGATAACTAATTAATTTAATGCTAATCCATTGAAACTTGACCATATGACAGTTTTGAGCAAAAAAAAGAGCAAATAAAGTTTGTTTTCATTTTTTGACGATTTGTTGCTTTAAATCGCAGTTTGTGTATCACAGCACATTATTAATGAAGGCACATGAATAACTCTGACACATTACAATGATTTATTTTATTTTTATTTTGGAGTTAAAAAAAAAGAGGAAACTCCCCTAAAACAGAACACATTTAAATGTGCTTCCTGTCCCACAATACTACATTAAACATAAATAACTTAAATACATGAACACAGATAAATGACAGCAGCATGTACTCTTTACTTTACAGTTTACTGCTTGCATATTTCATAATTGTGTAAACCCAAAATGCTTCGCTAGTAAAACAAATAATTGGCGAAGAAAAAACAGGTCATGCTCGTCTCCTGTAGTTATAATACACTGAAACACACGTCAACTTCAACAGGTCAAGCTCAGATTCAAAACAAAACTCGCTTCTGTGCGTGCACTGTTTGAAAACTGGATGGAAAGGGGGCGGGGCAGAGCGGCGGACTGATTCGAATCAGACAGGACGTGATGTCACAGAGCTGCTGGAGGACTTCTACTCGATGTCGTCGTCGCTGACGCTCTGAGCGCTGATGATACGCTGCACGAAAAAGAGACGAGCATTAGATTAGCAATTTGGAATTCAGAAGACATTTAAATAATAATAAAAACATGGATTCGTCTTATTAACAGAGTTGCGTAATCAGATTACTTTTAATTTTAAAGTAACTAGTAACGAAACGCATTACTTTTTAATTGAGACGGAAAGTGTTCCTCGAAATCAATAAAAACAGTCAAATGCAAACTCAGAAAATTATACAAACCTGCAATAATCAAATATGTTAAATAAGACAAATATGATTTATGTATATAATTCCAATTTATTAACCAATGATCAAATTAAACCATTCTGCTCATATTCTTCATGTGATTGGTTTGAATGGTGCCCTCTACTGTACAGATGTGAATTTACGTTTCTCGTGAATATGAAGCAGATGATATATGCATATATTGCGTGTTGTAATTGTGTGTCACCTGGCTGATGGTGGGCAGTTTGGTGAGGAGCATCTGGAAGACTGGAGGAGGAAGTGTTTGCTGCAGGACCTGTAGGAGCTGCTGCGGCTGACCACACACAGCGATCGCATTCGTCAGATGATCCACACCCTTCTCATAGTCACCTGACAGAGAGACGACCAGAGTTAACACTCAGAGCTGGTAAAGCTTACTAACACCTTAAAAAAAATCACTTTTTTGAGTAAAATATTAGTTGAAACTAGTGCTGTCAAAACATAGGACTTCGGAGCATCGGACTTCGGAGCATCGCGAATCATTGATTCAGATCGGGACTTCGGAGCATCGTACTTCGGAGCATCGCGAATCATTGATTCAGATCGGGACTTCGGAGCATGTATCGCGAATCATTGATTTAGATCGGGACCTCGGAGCATTTATTGCGAATTATTGATTCAGATCGGGACTTCGGAGCATCGCGAATCAATGATTCAGATCGGGACTTCGGGGCATCGTGAAAAAGTTAAACGTCAAATGATCCACGCCCTTCTCATAGTCACCTGACAGAGAGACGACCAGAGTTAACACTCAGAGCTGGTAAAGCTTACTAACACCTTTAAAAAAATCACTTTGTTGAGTAAAATATTAGTTGAAACTAGTGCTGTCAAAACATTAAATCCCATTCAAATAGAAGTTTTTGTTTACATAATATGTGTGTGTATACTGTTTATATTTATTATTTACTGTAAAAATTAATACACACTCATGCATGTTTATTTATTTAAAATATAATATGATTATATATTAAATATAAGAATATAAATGTATATACATGTAACATTTCTTAAAATAAATACTGTATGTGTGTGTATTTATATATTATATTAACATTATATATATATATATATATATATATATATATATATATATATATATATACAAAGTACACATACATGTATTATGTAAACAAAAACTTTTTAGTAAAAAACTTTATTTTTAATCATCAATTATCTCACATAGGACTTCGGAGCATCGGACTTCGGAGCATCGCAAATTATTGATTCAGATCGGGACTTCGGAGCATCGCGAATCATTGATTCAGATCGGGACTTCGGAGCATCGCGAATTATTGATTCAGATCGGGACTTCGGAGCATCGCAAATTATTGATTCAGATCGGGACTTCGGAGCATCGCGAATCATTGATTCAGATCGGGACTTCGGAGCATCGCGAATTATTGATTCAGATCGGGACTTCGGAGCATCGCGAATCATTGATTCAGATCGGGGCTTCGGAGCATGTATCGCGAATCATTGATTTAGATCGGGACCTCGGAGCATTTATTGCGAATTATTGATTCATATCGGTACTTCGGAGCATCGCGAATCATTGATTCAAATCGGGACTTCGGAGCATCGCGAATCACTGATTCAGATCGGGACTTCGGGGCATCGCGAAAAAGTTAAACGTCAAATGATCCACGCCCTTCTCATAGTCACCTGACAGAGAGACGACCAGAGTTAACACTCAGAGCTGGTAAAGCTTACTAACACCTTTAAAAAAATCACTTTGTTGAGTAAAATATTAGTTGAAACTAGTGCTGTCAAAACATTAAATCCCATTCAAATAGAAGTTTTTGTTTACATAATATGTGTGTGTATACTGTTTATATTTATTATTTACAGTAAAAATTAATACACACTCATGCATGTTTATTTATTTAAAATATAATATGATTATATATTAAATATATAAAATATAAGAATATAAATGTATATACATGTAACATTTCTTAAAATAAATACTGTATGTGTGTGTATTTATATATTATATTAACATTATATATATATATACAAAGTACACATACATGTATTATGTAAACAAAAACTATTTAGTAAAAAACTTTATTTTTTTAATAAGAAACTATAAGGGGTATAAGAGAACATCTCTAAAGTGATGGACAGGTAATCATCAATCATAGGATAACTTATTCTCTCTCTCTCTCTCTCTTTCTCTCTCACACACACACACACACACATTTAGAGAAAATAATGAAGGGGTTATCCCTGAAGGTGATGTGCTCAAGAAACTACCCACACCCCAGTTTATATTCCCCTGAAGCATCCAAATTCAGACCACCTAGACCTACATACCGACGGGATAATCTGGAGAAGTGAGGAGATGGCCATCATCAGTGTTTGACTTACCTTCCATTTGTTTAATTTAGCTAAGAATGATTTTAGTTTTGAGTTTGCACTATGTTTTTAAAGACAAGTTTTAATCAGTTTTTAAATCATTGATTCAGATCGGGACTTCGGAGCATCGAACTTCGGGGCATCGCGAATTATTGATTCAGATCGGGACTTCGGAGCATCGCGAATCATTGATTCAGATCGGGACTTCAGAGCATCGCGAATCATTGATTCAGATCGGGACTTCGGAGCATCGCGAATCATTGACTCAGATCGGGACTTCGGGGCATCGCGAATCATTGACTCAGATCGGGACTTCGGAGCATCGCGAATCATTGACTCAGATCGGGACTTCGGGGCATCGCGAATCATTGACTCAGATCGGGACTTCGGAGCATCGCGAATCATTGATTCAGATCGGGACTTCGGAGCATCGCGAATCATTGACTCAGATCGGGACTTCGGAGCATCGCGAATCATTGACTCAGATCGGGACTTCGGAGCATCGCGAATCATTGACTCAGATCGGGACTTCGGAGCATCGCGAATCATTGACTCAGATAGGGACTTCGGGGCATCGCGAATCATTGACTCAGATCGGGACTTCGGAGCATCGCGAATCATTGACTCAGATCGGGACTTCGGGGCATCGCGAATCATTGACTCAGATCGGGACTTCGGAGCATCGCGAATCATTGACTCAGATCGGGACTTCGGGGCATCGCGAATCATTGACTCAGATCGTGACCTCGGAGCATCGCGAATCATTGACTCAGATCGGGACTTCGGGGCATCGCGAATCATTGATTCAGATCGGGACTTCGGGGCATCGCGAATCATTGACTCAGATCATGACCTCGGAGCATCGAGAATCATTGATTCAGATCTGGACTTGGGAGCATGTAGCCTAAGGATCGCTATTCATAACATATAACTACCCTTATGAAAATTAACTGTGGTTTTACTACAAATAAAACCAAAAAACCATGGTTACTATAGTTAAACCATGGTAACTTCAAATTAACCATGGTTTTGCTATATTAACCATAGTATTTGTAGTAAATCTGTGGTTATACAAATGGAAGTCAACACGCCAAAAAACCATGGGTTACTACAGTTTTACTATAATAAAACCATGGTTATTTTTCGTAAGGGTATAACTTGGCAAGGCTATTTATAGGCTAAAAGACCTTTAGTGAACACAAATAGGATTATTTGAAACTGTTGGTTCGAGTTTTATTATGGATGTGTCGCTTTGAATTGGTTAGCAAACGCTTTCGAGGTTCATATGATAGTAGCCAGGACTTCTTTCCTGTATGACGGAAGTACACGGTTTCCCGGGAAATCCGTCCCAACAGCTGTAAATTATTATGGTAAGCTTAATTTAGTTTAAAGCAAAACATTACAATTATGGATTTACGTTGTATTCGCATTATAATTACAATTTAAATTTTGTTAATTTTGAACAATAAAAGTTGTGTGTAGCGTCAATTTTAATAAATGTTGTATACTTTGTTGATACCTAATTAATTTAATGCTAATCAATTGAAACTTGACCATATGACAGTTTTGAGCAAAAAAAAGAGCAAATAAAGTTTGTTTTTATTTTTTGACGATTTGTTGCTTTAAATCGCAGTTTGTGTATCACAGCACATTATTAATGAAGGCACATGAATAACTCTGACACATTACTATGATTTATTTTATTTTTATTTTGGAGTTAAAAAAAAGAGGAAACTCCCCTAAAACAGAACACATTTAAATGTGCTTCCTGTCCCACAATACCACATTAAACGTAAATAACTTAAATACATGAACACAGATAAATGACAGCAGCATGTACTCTTTACTTTACAGTTTACTGCTTGCATATTTCATAATTGTGTAAACCCAAAACGCTTTGCTAGTAAAACAAATAATTGGCGAAGAAAAAACAGGTCATGCTCGTCTCCTGTAGTTCTAATACACTGAAACACACGTCAACTTCAACAGGTCAAGCTCAGATTCAAAACAAAACTCGCTTCTGTGCGTGCACTGTTTGAAAACTGGATGGAAAGGGGGCGGGGCAGAGCGGCGGACTGATTCGAATCAGACAGGACGTGATGTCACAGAGCTGCTGGAGGACTTCTACTCGATGTCGTCGTCGCTGACGCTCTGAGCGCTGATGATACGCTGCACGAAAAAGAGACGAGCATTAGATTAGCAATTTGGAATTCAGAAGACATTTAAATAATAATAAAAACATGGATTCGTCTTATTAACAGAGTTACGTAATCAGATTACTTTTAATTTTAAAGTAACTAGTAACGAAACGCATTACTTTTTAATTGAGGCGGAAAGTGTTCCTCGAAATCAATAAAAACAGTCAAATGCAAACTCAGAAAATTATACAAACCTGCAATAATCAAATATGTTAAATAAGACAAATATGATTTATGTATATAATTCCATTTTATTAACCAATGATCAAATTAAACCATTCTGCTCATATTCTTCATGTGATTGGTTTGAATGGTGCCCTCTACTGTACAGATGTGAATTTACGTTTCTCGTGAATATGAAGCAGATGATATATGCATATATTGCGTGTTGTAATTGTGTGTCACCTGGCTGATGGTGGGCAGTTTGGTGAGGAGCATCTGGAAGACTGGAGGAGGAAGTGTTTGCTGCAGGACCTGTAGGAGCTGCTGCGGCTGACCACACACAGCGATCGCATTCGTCAGATGATCCACACCCTTCTCATAGTCACCTGACAGAGAGACGACCAGAGTTAACGCTAAGAGCTGGTAAAGCTTACTAACACCTTAAAAAAAATCACTTTTTTGAGTAAAATATTAGTTGAAACTAGTGCTGTCAAAACATTAAATCGCATTCAAAATAGAAGTTTTTGTTTACATAATATGTGTGTGTATACTGTTTATATTTATTATTTACTGTATAAATTAATACACACTCATGCATGTTTATTTATTAAAAATATATTATGGTTATATATTAAATATATAAGAATATAAAAGGTTTATACATGTAAACATTTTTTAAATAAATACCATATGTGTGTGTATTTATATATTATATTAAAATTAAATACATATATATATATATATATATATATATATATATATATACACACACACACACACACACACACACACACACACACACACAGTACACATACATGTATTATGAAAACAAAAACTTTTTAGTAAAAAACTATTTTGGATGCGATTAATCGTTTGACAGCACTTGTTAAAACAAATTAAACATTTAAATTAAATGTAAAAAATAAAAGATAAAAAAAAACAAATAAAATGTTTTATTTAATTCAGCTAGTTGCCAAGGCACCATTTCTCATTTTCATTTAGTTTAACTTGATATACCAAAAAATACAACAAAAAAAAATAAAAAAAATTGGTAATGAAACTATAAGTTTCTAAATGTTTTATTGGGGAGGGGGACTATTTTGTATTATGATTATTATTATTATTATTATTATTTTGTTAATAAAGTTAAAAAATCATTTGAATGCTGAAAAACGAACGGCAAATAATATTTTTTAAATGTGCACACGTTCACACTTTTTTTTCTTGATATTTCAAAAATGCAGAACATTTCTTGTAACGTCACATAAATTATACCATGTTTTTCATTCAAAAGGCAAAATTTGAGGGGGGAAGAGTCGAGTAATTTACACAGCAGGATATCACTACAAGTTGTTTTAATATTTCTATTGTTTAACCATTGTCAAATATTAAATGTTTGACTCTTTCCATCTCACCTCACTCTGACGTGCTTCTGTGAACCCTAAACCCCGCCTACTCTGATTTGATTGGCCAGCTTAATTATTCTGGCATTGACAAACGCTGTCAGACGGGCGAGACAGACCATTTGTAGTTACTGAGAGGTCTTCATCTGGATCAGTGTCTATGTCATGATACAGAGGGATCTCACCCTGCGCCAGCAGCTCTTCTCCGAGCTGAATCTCCTCCAGGAAGAACTTCTGGACGGCTTCAGCGTCTTTCAGGTCTGGCAACTGAACAAACACAGACACAGAAAACATGAAAACCATTAATGAATGCTTCATGTAGCTATTTCTCAACCAGAATTCACTATACCAAGAAAAAAAAATACCATCTGTAACCACTGTTGCCAACTCATTTTCAGAGAAAGTTGCTAAATGGCATTGTGATGTAATTTCGTGATGACGTCATGAACGCAAAATTGTCACATCTCAGGATTTTTTGTAATTTTATATATATGTTAATTCAGATTCCTATGTAAAATAATATGCATAATATAATATTAAAATATAAATAGCTGTTTTTTAAATGTATTTAATTATTGAACACGTACACGTATTTGAATACAATGAATAATGTCCTGTAAAAAATGACTAATATATTTTCCATTAATTATTATTGTGTGAAGTGACCTTTGATAATCCAGCTTTCTCCTGAACCGCCTTCTGCTTTTTTCTCCCTGAAACAAAATCACATTCATCAACAGTTTACAACTAGTACAGTGGCTTAACTACTGAACTATATCTAGTCTAGTTCTCTAAATCTAACTTTAATATGATTTAAACACAGACAGCTAGATAGACCGATAGATGCGCTCACGTTCTCGTAGTTTGTTCTTGTAGTTCGGGTCACTGCGTCTCTTTTTGTCGAAATAAATGCAGTACGCGACAAACAGCGCTGCGCCCAAACCAGCTGCGATCCTGCTGCTGCTGCTGCTGGCGCCCATCATGACGAGAGACACGATATCAGAGCCGAGAAACTATAATAATAATAATAATAACAGCGATCAGACTGACTGCGTGACCCTCACGGAGAGCCACACGAGGAAAGACCCCGGTGACGTCACACCTGTGACGGCTGAGCTGCCGCGTCTTCCGCCTGATCAGAAAACACACAATAACATTATTTTACTGTATATGACAATAACACCAAAGACTAGAAAGGTGATCAAACAAGGGAGGAATATTATAATTTAATGTGCAAAATAAAACGATTTTTTTTAATCCGTCTTTTGGAACAAGTATGTTTTCTGTTTTTACGGCAGGTGGCAGTAAAGATCGATAGATGAATGCAAAACAAAAAGGCGGAATTCTTGTGTAATGTTTTGATGATCTGTAAATTGTACGTAGATTTGTTGAAGATGCTCCAAGTTCTGTGACCTTCAAACATGATTTAAAAAACATTTATTTCAATATTTAAAAGAAACTAAAAAAACATAGGCCCATAATATATATATATATATAGTTGAACACTGTAATACACTTTCATTAAATGTAAACATTAATTATTTACTAAACATCTCATAAATATTTAACTTAATTACTTTCATTGCATGGTAAAGAGTATTAAATTAATGAAGACAAAATTTAATTGACTTAATCTAATATTAGTTGTATAAACCTTTTATTATGCATTTTTATGCTTTTTTGCCTTTGAAATTTAATTGCATGAAAACTTAAATTGTTTCTGTTGCTAATAGAGGCATATGGACTAATGTTATGGTGTTTAAGGGTGATTTTTATTCAAATATATTGTACAGTTTTTTTGTACTTTGAAGTATCGCGTGAAAATATGGTACAAAAAATACAATTAATTTTATGCCATAAAGTAAAAATGAAATTATTATAAATTAAATCATATAATGTGCCCAAAATACCAAAAAAAAAAAACTTTCTGCTATAGATTGGAAATTTAATTCACATTTGCTTTTATTCAAAAATGGTTTAATGTTAATAACCAGACCGTTAGAGATGCAGACCGGTCAAGTTTTATCCTCAAAATTAATATAAATAATAGGAATATTTTTAAATATGATTTAATAATACTAATTTTTTCCCATACTTAAAAAAAACACAAAAAACAATCCCTTAAAGATGCAAGCGATTCTCGAGCAGAAACTCCTCAGTTGGCAGAAACACGGTGCTTGTGGTTGGAGAGGAGACCGAGGTCTGCAGACGCTCCACCCTCCTCTTCACAGACAGAAGTGCAATTATTTTTACCCAAAGCTGCAGCTGTTTATTGCAAGGTCTGGCAAGTGCATCACAGTCCCGCCAGGAGACGGAGGCAACTGAAAAAATCTGCTATTTTCAGTGGAATAAAACACACCACGAGTTGAGCTGCTGCCCAGGAACGTCCGACCAAAACGCCTTTGTGGCAGCAAAAGCTGTATTTTCCACAAACTCAGAGCTGTCTGATGTCATCCGATGTGTTTTCAAGGAGGAACACGTAGTGGAACCTGGATCGGTGTGATGTAGGCCACATCCAAGGCTCTTTCATCATTACAGGGAGGGGTATGGAGCCAAATCCAGGAGCACAGAGAGCCAGAGCTCTTTTTTGTGCTGTTTTTGGCCTGAGGTCTCTGTAAAGCCTCTGTGGTCCGGCTCTTTCGGTCTGCAAACAGCATTTCGTTGCAATCACGGCGACCAGCAGCTGGATAATGGAAACGGGAGCTCCACACCTGCTCCCCGTTTCTGCTCGGGTTCTCCAGCGCTGTTAGCTGTGAAGCTGAGAAGGTGTGAAAACCACTGAATGTGTCAGAAACTGTGTTTTTGCGCGTGTGTGTGAGAGTGAATGTGTTTGTGACACGTTGAATATCAAGAATAAAACTGGAAGTGTTAGATAGGGTTTGTGTGTGTTCAGTAGGGGTAGCTGCTGCTGCATCACACACTTACACACACACACACACTCACAGGAACAACACCAGAGGAATGAGAGAGAGATCATAACACGGCCGCTTTAATACACAACAGAAATCAACACTCACTGACTATTTACTCAGCTCTGGTTTCTAGTCTCTTTGTGAATGATTCATCAGTAAATATTTACATTTATGTATTTGGCAGACACTTTTATCCACAGAGTTTCCATTCAAGTTATACATTTTACCATTCATGCATTCCTTGGAAAATGAATAATAGTATTATTAATAGTATTATTAGTATATATATATATATATATTAAAACATTATAAAAAATCGTTTGCGAGTATTAATATTAATTTACTCAATACAACATGTAATTTTAAAGATAAAACATGTTTATTATTTAATTAAATTAAATTAAAAAATATTTTGTTAATCTTGTAATATGTTTTACTTTTTTATAAATGTGTTTTAAAAATATTTTACTTAAATTACATTATTATTCTAATAAAAAAAGCCTTTTGGTAGCCTTTCTTCATAATGACTATTTTCATTTCAGCTGACGTCATCAGTCCCGTGTATTTATCAACAAAAACATTTTCACCATCCAATCAACTCATTGTGAATTTTTTTTTTTTTTAAACCGAACATGCTGTTTAACTTGGAAATACATCACATTAAAACTCGACTACGTAACTTTTATTCCTCTAGCGGTTAAAATACAAAACAGGTGACTGGCGGAGGAAGATTGTTTAGCGCGTCACGTGAGTTGTGCTTCGGCGCGGATGAATCTAATGTTTTGAGGAACGCGCTGATCTTTCACGAGCGGGAATTTCAGTAACGACAACAAACTGAAACGAGCGAATGATAGTGATTATCAACAGGTAAGAGCTTTAACATTACTCAAGAGGTTTGTTTCATTGAAGTCAATTGTTTTCAAATAACGTTACAAAAGTTTGGCAACACTGACGTTAGACCTTACAGTTGCTTCAAATCAGATAACGAAAACTAACCATGATTTTACAAAAATAAAAACATTCATGGTACTTCAATTTAACCTTAGTATTACTACACTAACCATAGTTTATGGTGTGGTTAAAATGGTAAACAATATGGCAAAATAAAAAAAACATGGTTACTACACTTTTACTATATTAAAACCATGGTTAATTTTCGTAAGGCAAATTATAATTTGACAAGTGTATTTATAGTCAAATCGAGTAAAGCAGTTTGAGTGGTTTAGGGATTAGCATAGTTACCAACATAACCATTGTTTTATCAACAGTAAAAGCACAGAAAATGCTTTGAAAGTATGTTTATTCATGTTTAGTTTTTTCTTGTTGCATTCAAATCTTTTCCATTTGAGTTTCAGTTGTTTTGTCTTCAAGCTATTCCACTGTAGTAGGTCCCTATGATTTCTGCGATTCAGTTTAACGTGGAATGTCATGGAATATGTCAAATTTTGAATGAATTAATCAAAAGTAGGTCATTGCATTCACATCAAATCACGATTTGGACTATTATCTGTAAATATTGAAGCCAGAAAAGTATATTTAAATATGAATCATGCATGTTATGACGAAACATCTTCAGAACTGTTCTGTGACTGACTTCATGAGCGTTTGACCGTTTGATTTGAGTAAAACTTGCATCATATCACATACACAGAACTGTAAAGGTATTCACGGCAACCCGTCAAAATAAAAGTCTAATTAAAAGGTTTAGTTTAAAGTCAAGTTTTTGTCAGAAATGTATTACAATTGTTACCTATTTTTTTTTAAAGAAATAATAATGCAACATTTCTTCCATGTTTTATTTTTAATAGTGGATCCCCTTCGTTTACCAAAAATAAAGTTTGCTTAATTTTCAATAATTGAACGATAAATTAAATGAATGTTTTATGCCTTCATTTTAAAACCAGAAAAAGTAAGTACACTGTTGTTTTAATGCATTTAAATAATTAGACATGCTAAAACACAGAATTAGGTAACAATAAAACATATGGTGAAGAAAAAAATAAAACATTTCATAGGGCCCTAAACATGTAATTTTTGTTAAACTTTTAATAAATTGTTGTGAAAATGTATACGTTTTATGATTTTAATGAATTAGATCTTTTTCTGCAATACTTTGAATAAACCAACACAACCACGTTGCATCTAGTGGCTTCAACTGAACAAAAACATTATAATGCAACACTTTAATCATCAGCACATTTCATTCGTCACTGAATTTGACGCACACTTAAAATTCGAATGCAACGTTTTTGGATTTTTTTTATTTCATTTGTTTTTGTTTTTTTTGACAACCCTAGTTGTTATTAGGTAATGTTGCTAGTATTTTGTAAGTGTTCGGCTTCAGTTGGTTGGGTTTTGGCACCAAACGCTGCAACAACACACTTATACTTGGTATACTACATTTGCATAATATACTAAAGTAAACACCACTGCACTGCATGCATTTGTACTGTGCATGCACACATACATGCATACACAAAAGGATGCATGAAGGATACGTCTGGGCGAAACGCTTTGAGGTCAACAAAAGCCTCCTAGTGTTGCATTTCCAGGCAGGAGACGAGTACTAATCCGCACCTGCTCATCGGCTCTCTTCAGATCCTGTGTGTCTCTGCCATCCGCGACGGCCAGCCAGGCACATCCACAGGAGACTCTTGGCACGGTGCACACGGGCTGCAGATGGCCTGGGATTGATGCTCCGCACGCTGCCTCCTCCTGCAATGGATCTGATTAAAGCCTTTGAAAAGAGACAGGCATTGATCATGTCGAGCTGCATCCGAGAATACCAATTAAACCCTTTGAACTCCCCTTAAATTATATCACCATCCAATAATTACGCATCCATGAATAGTCATCATCAGGAAGAAACCTTGTTTTCTCTTCCCAATGGGATCCAAAGCTGCCTAATCAGTGTGTTTTGGTGTTGCTTCTGTCACTTTCTCGTGGCGACTCGCAGAAACGTTTCCTAGAGTCACGACTGTAATGACCGAAATCTGCTCTTTATACAATGCTGATAGTTTCGAAGCAGCTTCACAGTGATGAACACGAAAGGAATAATGTTAATGTTGCAAAACTCCTTAATTAAGAGTTCAATTTAAGCTGTAAAGCAGCTCTACAGAAGGCAGTAGTGTATGTATAAATGCAGCTTTTTTAATCTTAACAATTTAGACATTTTATCACAGTTTTGGGAAAATCGGATATAAATTCGGAACTCAGAATAAAGATTTTGACCTTTTCTCTGAATTTACATCTCATGTTTAATTAATTAATTAATTTATTTTTTGTTTCCACCATACTGTAAAAAATGTAAAGATGTTTCAACTAATTGTTACTTAGTAACTAGTTCCACAGAAATGTTATGTTCAGTCTATTTCTGACTTCAAAGTATTATCTGAATAGTTTTTTTAGTTGGCACTAGTTTTATAGTCCATTCATCTAAAATGTTTTAATTGGTCAAACATTTAGAAAACTGCAAGTTATGTCATTTAAAAAAATAACCATTTACTCATGTTTCATGTTACCTTAACTAAGATTTATTATTTTGTGCATTAGAAGAAATTGCTAGGAAACTAGCTTAATATATTTTTATAATTTAACAAAATTATTCAAAATGATTAACTAGTTTTTATCATTCACAATTTTTATTTTACATATTACAACACATAACAGCATTTTTTAGTTAATTTTTAATCTCCATTTATAACGTTTTTATGTTTACTAAATATACAGGAATGAAGACTTTTTTTTTTTCATGCCGGAAATTGTCTTCCATACAATAGTGTCTGTATTCAGCTAAATTCAGTTCAATGTTGATTCAGTTCAGTTCAATAACAGTGTTGATGTTGCAAAGTTAGTGTTTTAAATATTGTTGTCATCTGATACTCTAAACTGAACATTAAATGCTTTAAAAAATGTAACCGCTAGCAATTGTTTATTCCACAGAGTAGCCCAAAGTAACATTGTAGTTTATTTATGGGTGTGACAGCGCTGAAGCACGCAGGACGTGATTGTATTTGCCGAGCGCTTCACTCCTCACGTTCTACTCCAGAGCTTTGAAGTCTTTCTTTCAGGATGAAGTGTGCATGAATATTTTGGCTCGCGCCCGAGGCTGTGTTTTTCTGAGCAGGACTGGAATGAAAGCCTCGGAAAACATCACCAGTTTAACTGCATTTACCCAAGTCTCCCCTCTCTCTCTCTCTTTCTCTCTCTCTTCCCTCTGTTCTTGTTTCTTCCCCCCGAAGCTCGCCTCAGGAAACACTGAAACGATGAAAGGTGCTTGCATCTTTTTCTCCCTCTCTCTCTCTCTCTCTCTTCACATTCATCAAGAGCCTGTTCACATTTACTGTTTACAAGCCTGAGGGCAGAGTGCCCCCCCCCGAGCAGGAGACGAGCCTCTGATGATGCAATCGTCCTCGTGTTGCACAAAGCTCTTCAATGCACCACTTCTCATTTCAGACGCATTGTTCTGTGGCCTTTTGACACTGACATGCCTTGCATAAAGCAAAACTTAATTCATATAAAATGTGCATTATAGCCAACATGCAATGCAGGAAAATTTACATGGACAGATAATAATATATCAAACATTGTTCTTTAAAATATATCAGTAATATCTAAATTGCAGATGCATTCTTCCAGAATGCATTGGATGAATGCATTTAGTACTTTATTTCATGCATTGAAAAAGTTTGCATTTTTGTAAAGAAGTTACATTTATCAGATAAAGGAGATATTCAAAGCACTAGCAACTTAACATATAAAGTTTTGACTTGTTTGTTTGTTTTCGTTTGGTAAAGTGCATTTGAAAAAAATATAAAACTATATTATTAATCGATATACATGCTTATGACATCACTTTTCAAGTCAACGTGAAATTACATTTACAACTCATTTTACTTTAACTGATTTATGTTTGAGTGAGCAGTGTTATTTTGATATCACTAATATATTTTTGTAGTTTGAATTAATATTTTGTTTTTATTTTTATTAGTTTTAATTTTGAGTATTTAGGTGATTATTTATTTATTTTACATTTTTATAGTTTTCATTATTATTTCACTTGTAGTTATTTAGTAAATTGTTAACATGATGTTAAAATGGCAAACAAACTAACAAATATATTTTTTTAATTTTATTAAATGTTTTATTTTATTTTAATTAAATTTAAATATAGTTTGATTTTTCAGGTAACATTTATTTTATTTCCATTTCAGTTATTTTATTATGTGAAGTTAAAGTAAATAAAAAGGATAAATGTTGCCATAGCTAAAATAATAATACATTTATTTTTTCTTTAATTTAATAACATTTTAGTTCATGTTTAATTTATTCCAGGTTTAGTTTACAGAAAATAAGAAATGTTGTTGTGTAATATCTAAATATGGTTTTAGTCATGTTAAAACCCTGGTAAACAGGATATCCAGTCAAATGAATGGAACGCATCAGCTTCGTTTATGATTTCATGCACTTTGTAGCCCAATAAAATGCATCAATAAGTCAAAGTTCACACGTAACATAATAAGAAAACTAGTTCAGCTAACATTTACAGAGACAGGTGTACGTCATCTACGAGTCTCAGACAACAGACCCTGTATCTCAAATATCCCATACCCCCCTTTATTTTTTTGGTTCTAAAGGTGTGCATCATCTTTTGAGTATAGAAATGTGGGCTATTACCAAACAAATATATCAGTCTAAACGAAATGCATCTTTGATTTATTTTTGATTGTGAAATAGAGCAAAAAGAGTCGATATAGTGTCTAATTGTTAATATTTAAGTCTCTTAATGTTAACTCCTTGTTTATTGAACTGTTGCATAAAACCAGTATCACATTTGTAATCATGCTTATTTTTAGAGGTGAAAACTGGCACTCTTTGTGTGATTTACTAACTTTCTCTCTGTGGTATTTTCATGCATTACTGTATGGGGAGTGTGTGTGTGTGTGTGTGTGTGTGTGTGTGTGGTAATAATGGTCCATGTTGAAACACAGTGTTCCTTGTACAGTAATGGACTATTTGCCTCTGATTTTTGTTTCTGAATCGTTTCGGCCCTAGATTGAAGCACTGCATATACTGCCACAGCACTTTCGTGTTTTAAACTGTAGCTTTGCTCCAGTCACAAAGGGTTTCATGCATCTGTATGCAGCGGGTTTATCATCTTCTATTCAAATAATCCCAAGCCTGTCTGGTTTATCACTCACACAGATGGTGCACTGATTGAATTACACTTCAGTGCTGTCACATGCAGACACGAGAGCCCTGCCGGACCTAAAAATAACCTCTAATCTGAGAGCAGGTGGTCATTTTGACGGACCGCGTGAGATTCTGTGTATGTCCGCTCCAGCTGTCCTCCTACATCAACTAGGCTTTTTGTTTGTTTTTTATAGCTAACCTGAAATGTGAACTCTGGGGCCTAAAAATACAAGTTGTCCATCTTAAAATATCAGGCGTGACCCTGGTTTCACCCCGGCGGGGC
This sequence comes from Carassius auratus, assembly GCF_003368295.1. Classification (NCBI taxonomy): domain Eukaryota; kingdom Metazoa; phylum Chordata; class Actinopteri; order Cypriniformes; family Cyprinidae; genus Carassius; species Carassius auratus. The sequence continues at coordinate 1,681,642 of NC_039253.1, forward strand.
CTCAGGGTGGTGGAAAGGACAGTCGGGATGAGTTACAGCGAGCCATGCGTCCTCCACGCGGTCATTCGACACGATGCATTGAAACACAGTCTGACACACTCGCTCTGGAAAACACCGTGGATTCATAGCCAAGAAACTAAAACTTAACATCATCTCATTTAATAAACACTCCACAAAACCAGATATACGGATCAATTTTTCGAAATAAATCATTGTTTCATTGATGTGTGGTTTGTTCGGAGGACAATATTTGTCTGAGATTCAACTAATCTGAGGGAGCAAAGAAATCTAAATATTGAGAAAATCATCTTTAAAGTTGTTCAAATTAAGTTTTTGGCAATGCATATTAAAAATTAAGTTTTGATATATTTACTGCAGGAAATTTACCAAATATCTTCAATGGAACATGATCTTTAATTAATATACTAAGAATTTTGGCATAATAGAAAAATCTATATTTTTCGACCATGCAGTGTTTTGGAACAAAATGTTTGGCTTTTGCTACAAATATACCTGTGCTAATTATGACTGCCATCCCCGATGTGGATGAGTTTGTGTCTTCATCAGGTTTGGAGAAATGTAGCATTGCATCAGTGTCTCATCATTGGAGTGAATGGGTGCCGTCAGAATGAGAGTCTGATAAAAACATCACAATAATCCACAGCAGTCCATCAGTGAACATCTGGAGAAGACCATAGTCATTGAGAGTCCATAATTCAAAATAACACTTTCTTGGTGAAAAAGTCCATCAAATCAAAATAAAAAAATGTCAGTACATTCTCAATCTTACATATGTTTTTCTTACCATGTAGACACTTGACAATAAGTGTATATTTTGGCGCACATTTTCAGACTTTTCTGATAAAGAACGGTCTACTTGTCCATAGTTTTTCTGTGTAGATGTGCTAGATTGACATCTTTAACCATTTTCTCATGTCTTACATCGTTTGTAGTGTCATTTCTAGAATAACGTCAAGTTTTACACAGAATGGGTAGGACTATTAGTAAAATTGGCAAAGTTAATGAGATCAGTTGACTTTAGTAATCTTTGTTGTATTAAATGCCAAAGGTGATTGTTAAAAATGTGAAAAAGCACTTTTAGTGTTTTTTTTCTCTACTAGGTTTGCATGTCAGTAACTCAAGAAGTATTAAATATATCTTAATATCCTTTTATATGTTGGTTCTTAACAAACTTTTCTTGTACTATTTTAATTTTTAAGTCCCAACATGGTCCGGTCACATAGATATTGGGAACTCAATGCAGCTCCATGTCCAAATTGTTGAATTTTACCCCAATGCACAATTGACACTTGGAGCCAGAATGAGAGTCCAATATCTTTGTAACTGGACCATATAGTGGCTTAAAAAGGAGGATACCAAACCACAAGTTTGTTAAAAATCCAAACATAAAGGGATCTTAAGATATCTTTAATACTTTTTGAGTTACAGGCATGCAAACCTTGGAATAAATAACAAAAAAAAGTGTTTTTTCCCATTTTTGAACTCTCACCATTGGCATATTATGCAACAAGCATTGCTAAAGTCAACATATTTTACTAATAGATTTACCAGTCTCTGTGTACAAATAATATATTGATGCTTCCATCTTTCTGAAGTCATTTTATCCTCCTGTAAAATCTTCATTTTGACCATCTTCTACTAAATAGTGGATCGCTCAGTAATTATTCATCCACTGCATTTAATATTTTGCCTTGCATCACTATTCACGTTTGTCTGTCTTCAGAAGAAAAAAGAATGAACAAAATCTAAATCTTTAGCCAGGAAAGTTTCTGAAATGTGGTTAAATGACATTAGTCAGATGATCTGTTCGTCGCCGGAGGATGATAGAAAACACTTTGTCTCTCCCTTCATTCACTCTCATCGCAAAAGCCCTAAACGAGTGGAGTTGTGTTTATAAGTGTGACGTTGATGCTGAAACGTGTTTTTTTATTTATTTATACTAAGCGCTGCTGCAGCAATTTGCATATGAAAGAGCCTTTGATGTCTTTATCTGATACACGTGGTGCTTTGAAGCCTCTGACTCATACAATATGAATATACAACACCGTCTCGTAGTGATTTAAAGCGCCGGATTGAGGCAAAGCTAGTTTTCCGAAGTGAACTGAATATAAAAGGAGCCTTCATCCTCTCTTCACAGGTCTGAATTAATCTGACGCTTCGCTGATTAACAAATCAATTAATGCTAAACAAATCTTGTTTGCATTTAACGAGTTTCTGCCACGTTTAACTCCACTTATCCTCAGGAACGTGCCGTGTTTGTATAGAAATGCTCGGTTTCTGGGATGTTGTGAACCGTGAGCTCGTCTCATGACCGCGAATCAAAGCAGGAGGAGGGAATCACGTTGCCAAGACAACAGCATCCATCCTGCGAAACATTTCAGGAAGGGATCCGAGTGTCTGAAGATGGAATAAATCCTTCCTGGGGAATCCGAGTTGATTTTTATTAAAGGGCGATTGTAGCATGAAAGGAAATGTTAATGTCCAGATTTGGTCACAGTTTGAGAGATTAATAAATAATGCATAATATTATGCAACATCATGAAACTACATTTGCATGTGCTGAAGGGTTTGCAACACAGAAACAGAATTGTTGGCAAAGTCAATGAGATGGTCAAGCAGTAAAGAAACAGTAACCCAAAAATGAAAATTTAGCCTCACCTTCAGGCCATCTGAGATGTAGATGGGTTTGTTTCTTCATCAGGTTTGTAGAAATGTTATGATGCTATTGCATCAGTGTCTCATCAATGGATGCTCTGCAGTGAATGGGTGCCGTCAGAATGAGAGTCTGATAAAAACATCACAATAATCCACAGGCCATCAGTGAACATCTGGAGAAGACAAAACCTGAAACAAATCCAGCATATTAAGACGTTTTTAACTCAAATACAAGTCCATTATAACACTTGTGGATTACTGTGATGTTTTTATCAGATGTTTGGACTCTCATTCTGACGGCACCCATTCACTGCAGAGCATTCATTGAAATTGTTGTTTTAAAAGCAGGTTTTCAGTTTAAGAGAAATAAACGATTTATAGTAAAAAATTAGTGTTTTCCCATTTGGATCCGTGTTATCAGTATTCATTATGCAGCAAAACACACGAGCATCAGATGAAATTATTCTGCCTTCAAACACTTAGACCAATCAAAATCACTTCTACATGTGTGCATTCTGTGGACATGGCAACGAGGCATTCGTTGCCAGGAAACAGCTGGGTTGAGTGTGTGTGTGTGTGTGTGTGTGTGTGCGCATGCATGCGTGCGTGTAAGTGTGTGAAGGTCAGGATGGTATTTGGGTCTGTGAGGAAAGTCAATCTGCTAAAAACACTCTCAAGGTTATGAAGAGCGAATGAAAGTGTGTTTGTGTCCAGTATCACTTCAGCTTTCCATCGACTGCTGGTTTCTGTTCATCATGTGAATCTGTATTCGAGAAGTTGATTCTGTTTCTGGTTTGACATTCATTGAAAAAGCATCAGTGTTTGAATATTTTTTTTCTTTTTCTTCTTTTTAAAGAATCTCTGCTGCTCACCAGGGCTGGAATTGTTTGGTTTAAAAATGCAGTAAAAATTGTGAAATATTATTACGATTTAAAAGTTAAAGTGTAATGTATTTCTGTGATGCTCCGCTGTATTTTCAGCATCATTCCTCCAGTCTTCAGTGTCACATGATCTTCAGAAATCATGAAAATATGATGATTTACTGCTCAAGAAACATTTCTGTCGTGCTGCAAAATATTTTTATGGAAACTGATACATTTTATTTTTCAGTATTCACAAATGAACAGAAAGTTTAAAAGCACCACATTTATTTTAAATCTTTTATAACATATAAATGTAATCATTACTGTCACATTTGATCAATTTAATGCATCCTTGCTGAATAAAAGTATTTTTTTTAAGAAACACTACTATGGATTTGGTAGGTAGAATATTTATTTAAATCATCCAAAACATCACACAGTCCATCTTTGCGTAATCTTCAGAGCACCTCGTCAAGAAAGTTGCAAAACTGACACAATGTAATTTATCTGTCACCCATAAAGATTAGATCTAATCACAAATGTTAACTCCTTCACCTCTACGGAAACCCTTAAGAAACCAGTGCTACTCGCCAAACAGCATTTTTGGGTTAAAACACAATCAGTAGCTAATGAAGTCATTGAGATGCATTGCAGAGAACGTTCATCATTGTTTTTCTCTGGACACTGTGGATGGGTTCGGATGTCTGTGGCCGACAGACTCATGGGAGAAATCAGTGCGGCTTAGATCAAGTCACTGTAAAAAACCCTCACTTGTTTAATGCTTCCTTTATGGATATCTTACAACATCCTGTTTCAGGCTTTTGGAAGAGACAGGAATAGATACAGAGAGCTACAGAATGTTCCAGTACTTTACAGATAACACTGAAAGCTAGATTGAAGTGAGGAACAGTCCTGGTTCTCAGATTTTTTTTCTCTTGTAATCTCTCACCGTCCTACCAGTGCTTCAGATTGGGCCCACAGCTTGCTGAAATCTCATCGTTAGAGGTTTATATATGTGTATATATATATATTTTTTTTTAATTAAATGTATGAGTTCATATTGCAATGTTTTTTATGTATTTTGAGATTATCTTGCGATTCTGAGAACTGCAAGATGTAAGCTCACAATGGCAAGATAGAGACAGAATTGCGAGAAACAAACTCAGAGTTGCGAGATATAAACTGATTATTGCGAGATATAAACTCAGAATTGTGAGATATAAACTCAGAATTGCGAGATATAAACTCAGAATTGCGAGATATAAACTGATTATTGCGAGATATAAACTCAGAATTGTGAGATATAAACTCAGAATTGCGAGATATAAACTCAGAATTGCGAGATACAAATTCAGAGTTGCGAGATACAAATTCAGAGTTGCGAGATATAAACTCAGAGTTGCGAGATATAAACTGATTATTGCGAGATATAAACTCAGAATTGTGAGATATAAACTCAGAATTGCGAGATATAAACTCAGAATTGCGAGATACAAATTCAGAGTTGCGAGATACAAATTCAGAGTTGCGAGATATAAACTCAGAGTTGCGAGATATAAACTCAGAATTGTGAGATATAAACTCTATATTGCAAGATGAACTCAGAATTGTGAGATATAAACTCAGAATTGTGAGATATAAACTCAGAATTGTGAGATATAAACTCAGAATTGCGAGATATAAACTCAGAATTGCGAGATATAAACTCAGAATTGCGAGATACAAATTCAGAGTTGCGAGATACAAATTCTGAATTGCGAGATATAAACTCAGAGTTGCGAGATACAAACTCAGAATTGCGAGATACAAACTCAGAATTGCGAGATACAAACTCAGAACTGCAAGATACAAACTCAGAATTGCGAGATATATATTGCGAGATACAAACTCAGAATTGCGAGATACAAACTCAGAATTGCGAGATACAAACTCAGAATTGCGAGATACAAATTCAGAACTGCAAGATACAAACTCAGAATTGCGAGATATATATTGCGAGATACAAACTCAGAATTGTGAGATACAAACTCAGAATTACGAGATACAAACTCAGAATTGCGAGATATATATTGCGAGATACAAACTCAGAATTGTGAGATACAAACTCAGAATTACGAGATACAAACTCAGAATTGCGAGATATATATTGCGAGATACAAACTCAGAATTGTGAGATATATATTGCGAGATACAAACTCAGAATTGTGAGATACAAACTCAGAATTACGAGATACAAACTCAGAATTGTGAGATATATATTCAGAACTGCAAGATACAAACTCAGAATTGCGAGATGCAAACTCAGAATTACGAGATATATATTGCGAGATACAAACTCAGAATTGCGAGATATAGATTGCGAGATACAAACTCAGAGTTGCAAGATATAAACGGTATTGCGAGAAACTCTAAACTCTTGGATGATGATTACTGATTCGTTTATGTCTGTTTTACTTAATTTATATCTAAGACAGCTAAAAACATACAGGTGCATCTCAATAAATTGGAATGTTGTGGAAAAGTTCATTTGTTTCAGTAATTCAACTCAAATTGTGAAACTTGTGTATGAAATAAATTCAGTGCACACAGACTGAAGTAGTTTGATTTTGGCTCACATTTAACAAAAACCCACCAGTCTAAATACTTTAAAAAAAAGTATAAATATATCCTGTGTAGGTGTGTGTATACACACACACACACACACACACACACACAGTTTAACTACTTTTAAGATTTGTACTCATGGAATTAGAAAATTAATGTTTAATTACATAATGATATTCTAGGGAACTGTGTGCTTTTAATTTTATAGCAACAGTCTGGACAGGAATCTTTTTTTTATTCTAACAATGCCTCGGTCTATAAGGATAGGCTAAAAAATAAATCATTGATTGATTCCATGAGGAAGAAATTGGCTGGTCTGAACATCTCTGATGTAACTTTGAATGCAACTCTTTAAAAGGTAAAAAGTTTCCAGGACCATTTAATTTTAATGTGACCTTCATAACAAATGTGTGTGTGTGTGTGTGTGTGTGTGTGTGTGTGTTGTACGTATGTGTCAAGAATGTGCCAGATAACACTGGCCATGAGCCATAAAGCATAGCATTCATGCTAATTTCTCTCATCTGTCATCTGGAGAGACGCCAAACATGCCAAAAGGACGAAAAAATCTGCCTTTGACAATCACATGAGCTGCTTTGGTTTTGTCCACTGAATACACACCCAAGTCACTTTAAGATCAGAAGCCAAAGCATATCAAAAGGTCATATTTATAAATATGAAGTAGCTACTTTATATCAATTACAATTGGCTTGGAGGCAAAAACTAGAAAAAAAGAAAAATGGCTTAACTCATATTGTGTTTTGTTCATTTTGACCTAGAGAGGAATTTATTTTTTCCAAAAATGCTAGTTAATGTCATTGCTTTTAAATAAAACCTACTGACTATGCTAACTCAGGATGTGTACTTAATAAAATGCCCTGCAATTGTACTTTTAGTATACTAAACCGGTATACTTAAAGTCTGCAAAATTGGAACAACTAATACATTTTGTATTTAATGCACTTTAATTGTGCAAAAATACAATTAAAAATATGTTTGGTATATTTGATTATACTAAAGTGGAACACTTCAGGTACACTTAAAATATTTTGCATTTAAAGACCGATATCATACAATCCTCATCAAAAGTGACATTAAAACACATTTTAGACTTGATATTAAGGAGTACGCCAAAGTAAGTTTAATTATAATTTTGTATCAGTAAATCTTGAGTTATGTGTCAGTCAATATGTTAATTGATTTGAACTATACTTAGTATGAAATAAATGTATTTTTAAGCTTTTACTGTGGTGATGAAGGGGTTAACTGAAGTAATCACAGTGGCCTTTGAGTGAGTGACGTGATTTGTGGCCCTGAATTCACTTACAGCATGTGCTGCCAATCTGTGAAGGACACAAAGATTAGCAAAAGAATCGGCCTTCTGCCAAACAATGTGGGACTTCAATGAGAAGTTGGTCTTATATAAAGCAGATTTAATTGCTTATTTAATTTGTGTTTCCAGACCCAAGAGCAACACAGATCTATCACATGCAGTTTGTTTCTCTGGTTGTGATTATGCAACAACATGACTCAAGATACTAAATGTTAGTTTTTCATACGTTTTATCTTCCCTTCTTGATGCATTACCCATTTTTGACAGTAGATGGTGATGTAAGTTAATATAGTAAGCGTATTTAGTGATTTAATATTACTAGTAATTAGTAATTACAGATTCTTAAACATAAGTGATTTATAGAAGCTTGTCTCCGTCATGGAATAAATATAAAAACGGTAATAATTACGACTTTGTCCAAGTAGTTCGGAGAAAAAATTTAAATAGCGGGATATAAACTCGTGTAAAAATGTAGATGGAAATTCAGAATAATGAGATTTAAACTCAAAAAAAAAAAACATTAACAAAATGGAAAAATAAAACTTCGCAAAAAAACCCCGCAATTACCGTTTTTTTTCAAATAACTTTTAATAACAGATCTGCGTTTTGTATTAGAGATTTAATTGTTTTAGTTTTTGTTTTGTTTTTTGTATTACAAGCATTGTTAAAGGTGAATATAGAAATAAAATATATATTTTGTTAATTCTGTGCAAAATATATATCTTGTTAATCTATTTTTACTGTTAATTTTGTATGAATTACACAGTATTTCTACAGCGTCTAAATTTCTACATGAAATTTCTATTTTCTGTCTTGTTTCTGCCATGGAATAAAAAATAATCAAATTAAAAAAAGGTAGTCTATATAATTTGGAGGAGGAAAAATCTGAATTGCAAGATATTAATTACTTTTTACTCTGACTTTTTCGCATCTTGCAATTTATTTTTGTCTCCCAAATTTTGAGTTTAGAACAGAACAGACACAGAAAAACACATGTCTCTCCCTCATGGCCCGGTTTCTCGTGATCAAAGAACAAACTTCATCATGTAATCTAGTCGCTGGTCGGTTGCTACAGCAGATGAGTTGTTTGAGCAACACATGGCTTTTCCATTAGCCACTCAGACCGAACTCCTTCGTCAGTCCTTTCCTCTTATTTTCCTGTCTGGCATTCGGGATCGTCATCTACACGAAGCTAATTTAGCCTCATTCTAACACACGGCTGTCTGTCCGACCCGAGGGACGCCCGGAGAATTCCAGTAACCCAGTAGCGAGACCCACCCACCGTCTCACACACACACACACACACACACACACACACACACACTGGAGTGGTGGATCCATTAAAGGATTTATTTCCAGACGAGGCCAGTCCTGCCGAGATGAACGCTCACATCTCTTCACACGCGACGCACTGATTCACTTTGCTTTCCATTACAGTTCAAAGAGAGACAGCGAAACAAAGCCAAAAACTAACATCAGAAACTAAAGGTGAAGAAAAGGTCATAATGAGGGACACATGGTTCTAAACTACAAAAAAATATTTTCTAGCTCAGTATTTTTGTCTTGTTATCCTGTACAAATATCTACACATCCCTAAAGCCAAATACTTTTACCTTATTATTATTTTAATATTATTGTGTGTGCATATATACATGCATACAGTGCCGTGAAAAAGTTTTTGCCCCCTTCCTGTTTTTCTTTTTGCATATTTGTCATACTTATATGATTCAGATCATCAGTCGATAATGCAAGTAAATACAAAATGCAGTTTTTAAATACTGATTTAATGTAATAAGGGGAAACCGCTGTCCAAACTTGTCAGGCACTACGTGAAAAAGTAATTGCCCCCTCCTGTTGAATCATGAAAGAACTGTGATTAATCACATTATTTCAGAAATCTGAGTTAAACTTCACTAGCCACGTCCAGACCTGATTACTTCCAGACTTGTTGAATCAAGAAATCACTTAAACAGAAGCAGTCTGACAAAGCGAAGCATGATTAAAGAGCAACACATCATGCCACGATCAGAAGAGATTCAAGAACAGATGAGAAACACAGTAGTTGAACATGCATCAGTCTGGAAAGGGTAATAAAATCATTGCTAAGGCTTTGGGACTCCAACGAACCATTGTCAGAGCCATTATCCACAAATAGAGAAAACTTGGATTAGTGTAGACCCTTCCCAAAAGTGACCGGCTTTTAAATTACTCCAAGAGCGCAACGAGGACTCATCTCATCATACTTTCGGAAGAACAAATAAAGTGCTTTTTCTTTCTCGTAGATACACACACATCTCCCTGACATGACTGCTTCAACTCTAACTGCAGTTACTGAAACCACGCCTTCTTTCTTTTACATGTACGCAAATATTTCCACATAGTGACATAGAAATGTGGGGGCGTGTCTAAACAAGGCATTCTAGGGGGGCGTGCACAAATCGTAACTTTGATAAAGAATGTCTCTTTGGATTTGAGATCTCTATCCTAAATTATATATATATATACATAGATCAGTCACATCACTCAGTCTACTAAGTGCCTGCTTATGGAGTCACATCAGTTCACACGCCTGAAAAAAAGGATACGCTGAAAATAAACGCTTTAATTTGTAGCAGAAGATCTCTGTAGTGAATCGCCGAGGATCATGGGAAGCGGCCGCAGTGGGAACACACTTGATCTGGTTTCAGCGCTGGAGATGAGGTCAGAGAGGACGATGGGTGTGACCCGCGGATATCCATTTCCAAAAATACACGCGTGGAGAGAGTGAACGCTGGAGCATATCAAAGCTCAAACCCAATCTGATGTTACAAACTGACTTTTCTTTGAACTGTTTGTATTTTAGTAACCTTGTAAAATAATATGCCATAATCTTCATTAATGCATTATCTAACGTTAAAGGATTAGTTCATCCAAAATGAACATGCTGTCATTAATTACTCACTCTCATGTTGTTCCAAACCTGTAAGACCTTCGTTCATCCTCATAACACAAATTAGGATATTTCTGATGAAGTCCGAGAGCTCTTTGACCCTCCATAGACAGCGAGGATCATTTCTTCACTCTTTTATCCAGTGCAATTAAAAACGAACACACCGATTGCATGCATAAATCACAAATACATTTTTTCAAACTGAACTTCCTTTTAACTTTTACTGCATTTATTTAGCTTTATACCAAACATAGGATGAATGTTGTCATATTCAGCTGCTAAAACAGGCTGGATTACATCCAAACACACATTAAGTGAATGTTATTAATAAAGCTGGACATTCCAGTGCAGTAGTATGATGTGACTCTATTATTATTATTATTTCATAACTACCTTCACGTTTTCTAGCCTTCGGGTCATGAGATAAACATAATCTCAGAGTTTCCCAGCGCCAAACAATCAGACGGAAAATAGGCCACAGTAAAGCCCTAAGGGAATGAAACACATCACAGACTTTCCTCTGTGTGTGTGTGTGTGTGTGTGATTGCATCAGTAGTGGGTCGGACGCAGACACACGGGAGTTTTCCAGGAGTCATCATTCACACAGTTTGGCTGTTGTTTGCTTGTGTCAGCATGTCTGTGGTCTCAAAGCTCACACACATGAGTGTGTTTCTCACCCCCAGCAGACTAACACGGATCTGTGCTCACAAACCCACTCCTGCTTTCCCATCGGGACGGAGAATCACATACGATTATTGACATCTACATTGAAAAGCTGATAAGATTAAACTGAGGTCTTTGCTAAATTTAAGTCTGGTTCAGTTTGTTCTGTTTCTTCGTGTCACTCCATGATGATCAGATCAGATCTCTGTGTGCAGCACACGTGTGTGTTTGTGTGTGTGTGTGTTTATAAATGTATATATAAATAACGGGGCAGCACAGCTCAGCAGGATACATGGAAAATGCCAGTGATGGTACATGAACAGATTGGAGTGCCAGTGTGTGTCCAACACCATGAAATGCTGGACTCGTGTGTGTGTGTGTGTGTGTGTGTGTGTGTGTTCCCCTCTCGGCTCAGTGATGTTCTTTAGCATTGTATCTGCTCCCAAACAGATTCGAGTCTGTGGCAGTGCTCTTCTTTTCGAGCCGGAGTGTGAGTTCAGTCGCCTCTGAACACACGACACCAAACGCCTGAGAGCCACATCAGACGAACAGACGAGGGTCAGCGCGAGCGAAGCGTTCCCAGCGTCCAGTGCAGACGAATGAGCGAGCAGTAACCTTCCTCAAACGCCCATCATCCTCAACCTGAGACACGGAGAGAAGGACAAAACGAGGTTAAAGACAAATGGAACATGCAGCAATTTCAATTTTTTCAATAATTCTTTTTTCATCTATTCCTTTACAGTTTATTTTTTTCAATTGCTTAGACACAATCTTAAGTTGTCGCACAGTTTCACAAAAGCTGACACTGAAACAGTGGAAGCACACACCAAACCTGCAAAACCATACACTATTTCTCAGCATTTTCATAAAACACTTTTTGCAAAACACAAAACTCTAACAGGAATTGATGTTGTGGCAAAGGGGTTTGCTTTTAAAGATGTGTTTGTGATATTTTGAATGCAGTGCTTCATTTTTTGCCAGAAGTGAGAGGTATTTTACATTTTGTGTGTGTGAAAATGTCCTTTACATTCAGTCAACATTTCATAATGTTATTCTTATTCTTGTAGCTGCACTACAAGCTGACTGTTTCTATAGCATGACTTTAGTGATCAGTGATTGGCTCTTTTACTCAGAAGGCGGGGCTTCGTTCGATAGAGCCGCCTTATTGAGCTTATTTTTTTAACAAAGATTAATAACTTCAGTTGCAAGAGTAGCTATTGCTCATTATTAATTTTTAATGCATTAACTAAGGTTAATTAATGAGATCATATTGTAAAGTGTTACTTTTTGGTCTTTATAGCCTAATTCATTTGTACTTTAATCTGTATGAAATTTGTCACTTTATAAAATTTTTTTTGCGTATTATATTATACTTTTTTTCAATACCGTGATAATACCGTATACCGTGATAAAAGCGGTATGTGATTAAATATATGCACTTTAATCTGTGTGAAATTTTTTACTTTATACATTTTTTTTGCGTATTATATTATAATTTTTTTCAATACCGTGTTAATACCGTATACCGTGATAAAAAAGCGGTATGTGATTAAATATATGCACTTTAATCTCTGTGAAATTTGTTACTTTATAAATTTTTTTTTACGTATAATATTATACTTTTTTTCAATAGCGTGATAATACCGTTTACCGTGATAAAAGCGGTATGTGATTAAATATATGTACTTTAATCTGTGTGAAATTTTTTACTTTATACATTTTTTGTGTATTATACTTTATGTAAACTTTCAGTACTTTTTGCTATAAGAAAACAGTTTAATACACTTTTTGATGCAAATTGTAAATACCGTAATAATACCGCGATACAAGTAATTAACCGCAACATGAAAATTTCATACTGTCATATACCTAGCTGACAATTAAGTGCAAAATAACAAAAATGTGGTTTATATTTTGCTTGGTATTACTAAAGTACAGCAAAAACGTTTTTACAGTTTAGATAGATGTTATTAATTTAAACAATAATTTATACAGTTAAGTAAAAAGATTTTTCGAAGTTGTAAATAATTGCACATTTACAAGAAAATACTGTTTCAGTCTATAAATCAAGTCTAAAAATAAAAAATTATGACTATATATATATATAGATATATATATATCTATATATATCTATATAAAACAGCCGTAAAAATTAATGAAAAAATATTTCGATTTTTGTCTTTTAAATTTGTAATTGAATTAACTTCATATGATTTTTTTAATGTGAGCAATATACAAAAATTCACGTTTGACATCAAATAATATGTGATATTTCAGTGCTATGACAGGATCTTGAGTCAGTAGTGATGTATGTCTGTGATGTCGTGGATTAGTGTGTGGTGGTGGACGGGGAATTCACTGTTTATTTGTTCTGGTTTTCTCCAAGCCTCCTGATCCTGTTCTCAGAGGCTAATTCTCTATTTCTGTCACGTTAAACCTCCTGCCAGGCATATTCTCCGTTCAGTTCAGTAACCTATGAAGGCTGTGACGCATGTTTGGGCTATTTACACTGTGTGTGTGTGTGTGTGTGTGTGCTGAACTAAGCCACTCAGAAACGCTGAGTCAGTCTGATCTCTCTCTGTTGGTAGGGGGCGTGTCTGTTTGTGGATATGACTCCGCCCCCTCTACTCATTTGTTTAACTGTGTGTCACCATCAGCTGGCTCCGCCCCTCTCTGTTTTTAAAGAAACAAAGCCAGAGAAAGAGAGATTGTTGAGAGCCTGAAGTATGTGACCTTTCCACAAAAATCTCCCCACATTTAATGGCTCGTCACACAGAAATGTGCACATTGGTTTTCGCATACAAATTCCACCGAATTTACTATGGAAGTTGTTTTAAAAAAAGTCCTACACCACATATTTTCAATAGTATTTGCACATTTGAATATACATGCCTTTTGAATACACATAGGAGCCAGGGTTTTCCTGGAAACAGATAAGAGTCTGTGTGGTTTAATGTTTTACTACGGTACGAGAGAATCAGCGAGCGTTCAGACCTCTTCAGTGTCTCTGTAGTTCCTCCAGATAGTAATGCGATTAAACAAGAGCAGATGGAGAATAAAATCCTCTTGTTAGACGTCAGAAAAAGACTTGAGTAACCTCAAGAGTTGTCTAAAACTGAGATAAGATACTAGGATTTGTAATCAGAAATCACAGATCTCAATATCAACTCATATATTCTCATTTTATTCCTTATTCATTTAATATATCTGCTCTTTCACTGTATGTAAAAAAAATATATTGTTTGTGTCTAAAGCTGTTATTTTATATCACTGATATGATATTATAGATTTTGTTAATATTAGATTTTATTTCCTTTTTTTAGTCTTTATTTTTTTGTTGCTTTTGTCACAATTAAAATAAATTTAAATTTGTTTTATTATTTTTTATTTTAGTAGTTCAAGTTAAACTAAATAAAAATGAGAAACGTTGCCTTGACATTAAGTTTTCATAATTTTTATTTTATTTAAATTAATGCAAATGACTTTTAGTTTACCTTGTGTAAAGCAGTGTTGTTGTTTGTTTTTGTTTCTTGTTTTTTTGTGTCATTTACATACTATTATAGTTTTTGTTAATATTTTGAATTAGATGTTATATTTATATTTTTTATTATATTTTACAAATTTTAGATAAAATTTTTGGAATTTTATATTTTTTTATCAAAAAAAATGTAAATAATTTTTTTTACATTTATTTAAATTCATTAGTTTCAGTTGTTTTATTCAAGTAAACTCAATAAAAAATGGAAATGTTGCCTTGGCATTTAGCTGAGAATGTATGTTTTTAATATTTAAAATGTATACTTTAATATTACATTTTATATTTATATTTAATAATATTATATTTTGTATTTAATAATAAGTTTGAATATAATTATTTTATTTTTTATTGTCCTGGTCTTAAGTAGTGGTTCTCAGTAAGGAGGTCTGTAGGATTGAATTATTAAAATTGTCAAATTAAAATAATCACATTTAATTCAAATCGAATATTTATTTTAGTTTCCCCTGTCAATAACTGTAATTGTATTAAACACAGCACAGTTCCTGAAATGAACTGAAATGATCTGAATATATTAACACTCCCAGTTTCCGTTAACAGTTAAAAACGAGCAGCTTTGTCACCAAACACAGTCTGGGAAGCGCTGATCATGAAAAACGAAGAGGATATGTATAAATCAGCTCTTTGTGGTGATATAATGTTTAAGTGGAACAACAATTAGTTAATCTGCCAACTTCCTTCTTAAAGTGGTAAAACGGCTCATTATGCAAGCTTAAATAATGCTTCTGTTCATGAAACACTGGTGTGTATGAGTACTCTACGTTTGGCTTATGTGGCATGAGTCGGGGGTTTTATTTCCCCATTTGTATTTACAGTAAATGCACTACACGTGTTGCGCAAGCCGCTGTGTTTACACACATAGGTTTCCAGTGAATTCTGCACAGTTCACAGTAAAAGCTCAGACACACACACACACACACACGCTGACCTGCAGCACAGCTGTAATTAGAGTTTGAGTCATGGGTTGCACAATGCAGGACGTGTAATCACATTACTGAAGCTTATCTGTCTCGCCAAGGGCACCTGGTGTACTCTGATCCCGCTTCAGTGTGTGTCACAGAAACACACACACACACCGCGAGAGAAAGTGCAGAAGAAAGTCTCTTCTGCTCAGCAAGACTGCGTTTGTGTGATCTGTAAAAATACAGTAAAAATTTGAAATATTATTCTTACTTAAAACAGCTTTTTTCAATGTGAATACATTTTAAACTTTAATTTATTTTTTGTGTTCAAAACTGAATTTTCAGCATCATTATTCCAGAAAGTACCAGAAATGTTTCTCGAGCAGTAAATCATCATATTATTCTGATTTCTGAAGATCTTGTGACACAAGACTGGAGGAATGATGCTGAAAATACAGCGGAGCATCACAGAAATAAATTATATATAAACATGTATTCACATAGAAAATAGTTATTTTGAATTCGTAAAATATTTTTAAATTTTTTACAGTATTTTTGATTGTCTTGGTGAGCAGGAGAGATTTTGAAATCGTGTTCATGTGATATCTCGTAATCGTTGTGCTGTCCTCAGAGGCAGATGTGATCAGATCAGTCATTTCAGGTCACACAGTTTCATAATACACTTTTTAAAATGATAAATTGGGATTTAGAAAGCCCTCATCATAATCTAGCTCTTATCAAGATGGCACTATATATTACAAATATTGAGGAATTACTGTTTTTCTGCAAATGTTTTTTAAAAGAGCAGTCATTCTCAAGCTTTTTGACTCCGATTTATTAACATCAAGATTCAAAGGTCTGTAAATTCAATTTAAGATCACATCTCATTTTAACAGATAATTTTGCATAATTAATTATTTTTCTTTTAATATAGTTATTTATCATTGTTGGTGTTTTTATTTTAACATTTTTGAATTTTTAGAACTAGGCATAACTACAGTAAGTTGTAAAGACCCAAAAATTGTATTTGTACTCAGAAATGGCTTGTAAATTTCACCTGCAATTATAAAGAAGCGTAAAGAAACACATCAAATTAAAAATTAACTTTTGAAGTAGAAAGTCTGAAATAGTATTTCCTTGTAAAACATACTCCAATAATCCTTGTTTATGCTTATTGTGAAAAAAAAAACATTGTTTCCAAAGTTGCAAACATCAGCTGCATGATTGTTTATAATGATGCAACATTTTCATGATTTTCTGTAAAGCTGATTTGAAATTATGTTTTTGTGAAAAGCAGTATACAGTTGTATTTGACTAGAAATTTTTTTATTCTTTTTTACAATTTCAATGGGATTTTTAAATGTGTTGAATTTACATAATTTCATTATTTTTATAATGTGTTTTTAATGTATTTATTAAATGGTTTTACTTTACACAACTTTCTTTTTTAAACTTTATTAATTGGCTATTTTTTTGTGAATTCCTTTATTATTATTATTAATTTAATTTTCACGACTTCCATTTATTTTTATTGTATTTTTTTAATTCACATAACTTCCATTTATTTTATTTATTTTTTACATTTAATTTTCCATTTTATTTTTTTGACAACTTCCATTAATTTTTGTATTTTTATTATTATTATTTTTTTAAATTTTTTAATTTTTACATTTTATTCATTTACTTGACTACCTTTTATTTATTCTATTATAATTTTTTAATATATTAATTTTCATGACTTCCAGATATGACCTCATCTATCAGTCTGGAGAAACCCTTTGTATTAATAGTATATACATATAGATTTTTAGCGTATTTTAACACTTGTTTTGTCTCATTTTAAATCATTTTAGACCTGATTGAAAGCCTAAAACAACAGTAGACCAAAAAACTACTACAGTAACTCACAAGCTTTCTGCCAAAATACCAACACAACTACTCTGAGCCTCTTGTGGTCTCGGGTTCCTCTGTTAATGTGCATCTGTGGGTTTTTCCTGCTGAAAAAAGGTGAACATGATGCCAGTAAAGTAATCATTCACGTCTGGAGCACACATGCTGAACTTTCAGACTCTGTTCTGGAGATTCGATCATTAACAGGAACAGTCAAAGGGATGCTTGACTTATTAAACACCACTGATTAACCTAGATTTCCAAATGAGAAATTCCCGGCACGTGGAAGTATGAATGTCAAGTTGTGTTGTCACTAAACCCATAGAGAGCGAGAGAGAGAGAGAGAGAGAAATGGAGTCTGTCTGGACGTTACATAAGCTGTCATTATGTGCCATCCTCGCTTCGGGGCTCGGTTACATCACTCTGAACTTTACCGTGCTGCGCTCGTCTTACTTTTGGAAGCCGTGTGAATAGTGCTAACGTCAGATACCTTTGCAGAGCTAAGAGAGGAAAAAATGAGGGAAGTGGGGAAAGTAAGCAAGAAGAAAGACATCTGTGTTCCCGTCAGACGCTGGTGGGATAAGAGGAGAAACGAACACAGTTCAAGTGAGGATTGTTGATGAGTTTACAGTTTCTCTCCAGGAAGAAATGAGCGCATGGAGAAATCCACAGAAACAGACGGACGCTGTAACACGAGTCTGTCATCATGACATCAGTCTCAATCTGGTCCGAGTTTAACCTCGTTTGGCTCCAGATGTGGATCAGGAAACTGTAGAATAACAGACTACAATCTCAGAGTGATTTCTCAATATAATTTACAGCATCCACAAGCCATTTAACTTTCATATCAGTCAGGCCGGACTTAATTATATCTATTAGATCAGTGGTTCCCACAAACCTGATAAAAATATTATTAAAAATAGATATAATATTATTAATAATCATATTTGATTTGTATTGTATTAATTATAAATGTTTAATATTATATTTATTTTAAAAAGTTTTTATTTTTTATTTGTCTGGGGGGGGGGGGCAATATTGGAAACCCTGTATAAACGTACTATCAGAAGTTCTGAATAATTAAATAATTAAAGATTTAATGTAATATGCAAATTAGGATATTTTCATGATTTCTGAAGATCATGTGACACTGAAGACTGGAGTAATGATGCTGAAAATACAGCGGAGCATCACAGAAATAAATTACAATTTAACTGATATTGACATAAAAACAGCTGTTTTGAATTCTAAAATTTTTTACTGTATTTTTGATCAAATAAATGCAGCCTTTAAATATAAAAAAAAAAATTAAATCATTTTCACACTTAATTTTGAATATTTAGACTTTGAAAGTCATGCAAATTAATCAAATATATATTTTAGAATAACTATCCATTTTTCTAGTCATGTCAAGCTCTAAAATATTTAATCAAGAAGAAAAAAGAAAAACTTTTATCCCACGAAGAACTGTAAAAGTCATAGGGCTTCGGGGTCAAATAGTTTGTGAAAGCTACTGCATTGGAGTTATTTCACGTTATTTCCATATTTAATGAATTGTATCTATCCGCTGCTGCTGTTGTTCTCCAGCAGATGCACCGCAGCTGGAATCTCTGGTCACTCATTGGCTGCAGATTTTTTTGGCAGCGGAGTGATGCGATGGTTGCGAGAGAAACAGGCCAAAACACAAACCAAAAGAACACAAAGAAGTGGGAGAGTCTGCGTGCCTGCATTAGTTTGGCGTGCGTCCAAGGCAGCCATAATGCAGAGACAGAAATGAGGCTGTTGGAGGGACACCAGGTCTCAGAGAACAAAGATGTGAGTGCTTCTAACGCCGGCAACTGGGGCTCGCTTGGCAGCGTGCGTGTTTTCCCTTCCATTTTGCCTTGGAAGCGCGCCCCTCCAGTTTCCAGGCCTGCAAAGAGGATTACGGCGAGATCAAGAGGAGGGAAAGAGAGAGAGACTGACATAGAAACACTGAGCGATTCCATCTGAAGCTACAAACCCTTTCCCCAAAATGCAACCCCTTATAATGAATTCAAAATCTGTAGATTGTTTAAACATTCTAGGTCCACTGTTAACCATTATTATTTTAGAAATAGTCATAATGTAATATTTTTCAGCTAAACCCACATCTTATCAGTAAGTTGTCATTAATATGATTTAAGTGTTTTTTATAAGTTATCATGTTATTGCATTAAAATCTAAAATTTTAACTATTTAAAATTTCACTAACTACACATGAACCACAAAAACAACAAAAATATGATGCAAAATATATACATGTTTTTTTTTTCAATATTGCTGAGAAATCCTATAGGAATATATCGTTGTAATAAATGTATAAGAACATATAATCTGATAACTGTTAACCCCATTGTAATCAATGGAATTCAGTTAAATTCCTTTGAATGAATCATTATGGCTCATGATCGATTAAAAACAATCCAAATGTATGCAACTATTTATGCAACTTATTTATATCTAACAAAAATACATATATACAATATAATAATTTCGCTTCATGCTGCTTCATCAATAGGTGAACATATTTATGTTAATCAACAAAACTGAGCGTGTGAGGCATAAAGAAAAGGCTTAATATATTTTATAAAAGATTTTGACACAAATATAACTTCATAGATCATTTTACAAAAAGTATTTTTGATACTAACGGCACTCTATACATACCCGGGTCAAAAATGACCCGAACACGAAACTTAATTCTTTTATTCATTGGTTATATCTCTTAAAAAAAGAATTTTACAGAATCTGAAATTTCAGATTATGTGTATTTTTAGGGTCTTAAAGCATTTGCAAAGTTGTATTCCCTTACTTAAAACTATGCATTTTTTAGCTATCTTTATGTATCACTTACGGGTCAAAATGGACCCATATGCATTATGCATTTCTGAAGGTTAAGTCAGTGCATTGGTAGCCCTCCAGCATAAAACTTCCTGTCCTTGAGTCCAGCACACTGATATTTATGGGTTAACGCTAAACGATATAACATGCGATGACTGTCAGCAGGACAAATGTGTGCAGCTGACATCCTTTGCATTGATCTGCGCGAGGCGTGCAGATGTTTATCTTTTCTCCAGTGTGGCGATGTTCTCTGCTGATTACTCTGAGAGAGATTTATTTCTGTCCCGCCCTTTAACAGCATCCCATCGAGGTGATGCTGAGATTTACGGCGTGCACACTCAGCAGCAGGCGTGCAGAAATCTAGTGCATGCATTAAATCAAAGCCTTGTGCATTTAGACAAGAACCAAACATGGCGGTCCTGTGTGTTTTCCTGTCGTATTTCACTGCATGGGAGGTCTGCCCACATGAAAAGGGAATGCGACCAAAACATTGTAAACAGGAAGTGGATAATCACACAGGCCACCCAGATAAGGTTGTGGTCTCCATAGCTACGCCTTTCTGTGCAATGAGCCAACCAATCAGAGGAGAGACTCTCACTGGGCAAGAGGCAATGTACACAACATCACCAGAACATGCAATTACATCACTGATTGGTTTCATTTCCGTGCATGCGCATTCAGTGCACAAAAGTCATCATGGTTAATAGAAGTGCTCGGGTGGATTAAGTTTTTCACATTAAAAGCTATTTGTATAATTCACTATTCAGCAAGCAGCTAACACCTTTCCTGTCTATGCAAAGATTAAATAGGGATTCCTTAATTGGA
Source organism: Carassius auratus (assembly GCF_003368295.1). NCBI lineage: Eukaryota > Metazoa > Chordata > Actinopteri > Cypriniformes > Cyprinidae > Carassius > Carassius auratus. The sequence continues at coordinate 1,702,742 of NC_039253.1, forward strand.
CAATGTGCTATTTAAATATTGAACGGCTTTAGCACATCAAAGCGTGCCGAACAAAGCTTTCTTTTAATTATTAAAGAGACGCAGTGTGTGTGAGTAACACATGATCTCTTTCTCTCTCAGATGAGATTCATCACATTGCATCACAATACTCCAACTCTTACTACACTACACGCCGAACAGAGAACTAATGTTTTATAGAAGTTATAAAAGTGTTAGGACAAAACGTCCTTAAAGAAATGTTTATGGAATGTTTTTATAACTTTATTATATTTGATATGCGTCATAACGTTGGGAGATAGTTCTTCTCAGTCATTACGTTGTTCAACATTCAAAGAAACATTATCTAAGTCACGATAAGAAAACAGGACATTGTAACATTTTTAGAATGTTACAAATAATCGTTCAAATAATGTTATACGCATTATCACTCTAAAAAAAACTATATATAAAATCTAAATATAATCTGAAGGATTTTTTCCATTTATATAATAATATATAAAAAAATTTTTTACAAGTGTTAGTATTTTTTTATTTTACAGTTCTTTTTTTTTTTTTTTTGGCAAACAGAAATATCTGTAAAATTATTGGAATTATTATAATGTCATGTTTAATGAGCAGCCGGTACTGTTTCTGTTATTTTACAGATTTATTTTTTTACTGTGTATTTTGGGTGAAACTTTGGAAGAAATGAGTTGGAAGAAATATTTCTGTAACCTTTAATGTTCTAATCACAAGAAGAGAACTGGACATGTATCTGTTTTGTCTCGGTTCTCAGATCGTCTAGACACCTGACCCGTCTCGTCCTCCAAGTCTAACCCATCTCTCCGGTCCGGATCTGTCCAATTCCTCCCATGTGAGTATTTAAGAGGGCCGCATGCACTCGGTCCTGCTGTCGGAGCACATGTGCAATGGATCCGTCTGCCCACAATTCCTGGAAACCTCAGAAGGCGCTTATTAAAGTCTGTGGAGCACCGAATTGTTTTCTTGCTCTGCTCTGCTTTCCTTTTGCTTAAGTAGTTCCTGAGGGGGAAAACACTGGATATTAGTTTTGTTATTATTTGTAATATTTAGAATTCAATTAACAATTTCAGAGAGCAAATTACCCAGTGCTCTTTAGCTCAGACTGTTGATTTGGCCGCTCCTAATGTTCCTGCTGTCTCCCTGATGGATTCGTTTGGTTTCTGAATGGTTTCGCTTGTATGGAGAGATCCTTTGACTGCATGATGCAACAGCTTCCAAAAGCAAACAACACACTCAGAATCAACCCTACACCTTTTACCTGCTTAATTGATGTAGAAATAATGAACGAATAGTATATACGCCACATCCGTCCATTGACCAGCGTTTGAGTCAGTTTTCCAATTCCTAATGGTCCCTTGAAAAAAATGGGAGATGCATAGTAAAGAGCAGACATTATTTAACCTTTGCTCCAATTGTGATGAGAATACCCTTAAATTTGAGCTCATAGAGTGTGAATTTAAGACCATATTCATCACCTAAATGCATGTATGTATAACATATATTTACATCTGTATTTATTTAGCAGATTATTTTATCCAAAATGATTTAGACATTATGAATACAACAAGTTCTTATATATAAAAGTGCATATTTTTTTCCTGTATGCTATGATTATTATTATTTTAGGGTTTCATTTCACTTACATGTGCATTAGTTGGGTCTGTGTTCTCTGTGGGCTCTAGTAAACTTCTGTCACTATAAACCCTTATCTTATCCCTTCACAAGTCTGCTGCCCGTCTACACGCATTATCCCTGTACACTAGATTGCGTAAAATATGGAGCGGACTAGACAAGACTACAGAAATAAAATCAGCCGGCCAATCAGAGTAACTAGAGGTGAGTTTCTCAAGACAAGGCCTTAGGTGAGGGATGTTCCAATTCTGCTAAACCAGCTTTACTAAGAGCCTTAGGAGGGGGAGGTTTACCTAGAAAACCTGATGGCATGATGACAAGAGAAAGCCCAGAGAAAACGCCAGTAAGCAACATGTGCTCTAATCTCGCACGTTAGTCACTGGAGAGGATTACGTCGAGCAGAAAGTGTTTATCCTGCACTTTAAAGCCATAACAGTGAACAATGCATTCCATCTGAATGCAGAAAAGGCTAACATTGTTCTGCGTGTCATTCACATTCCCTGCTGTTGCTGACTCGTGCTTTTAGGTGGAACTGAAATGCATGTTGTATATTCACGGTGGTGCATTGACAGGCGTAATGTTATGTGTTGCAACACCTTTGGCGTTGTTCGCGAAAGGAGATTTACATGACCCATGCATTTACATAGTTTCCTTTTATCTTGGTTTTAGACACATTATAGCAGCATGCATCCCTTCCTGACCGCCTGCTGTAACTTCTGCTGTCAAAACAGAAATGCACAAAGCAGCAGTGATCATGTTTCTGCAACATGCACTCGCTGTCAGCGTGTTTTTGGCATTGCAGCGACTCGTCCAGCAGAGCGTGTTCACAGATCTCTGGCCTGCTGCCAGTTTAGGCTTGGTTTGTTTTTCCACGGATGGGTGAGGTACATGCCTAACTCTCTTACTTCCTCATGAGTGCCTGCAAAAACAAGTCCCAGTCGGTGCCTGCGGCTCTTGAATCACCTCGTCTTTTGTGCTGAACCTTCAGACAGACGAAGAGAGGGGAAAACTGTGATGCTGCAATGTTGACATAATTCCTAATTTCCCTGTGCAACATAATCGTAATGTTTGCTTTCATTTTGGAAGAGTTGCACCTATGACCTACATGCAGCCAATCAAAATTATAGGCCAACTCTGTTTCGGTAATGCATAAACGGAGCATAAAAACCCTGAAATTTGGAAAGGCAGAACCACGTGGTCTTCGCAAAGGGACTTTCCATAATTTTGCCAGCCGTCATGAATCACATGTTCTCTTGGCAGGGATGAATCAGGCTTCGAGGCTGAACGAAGTCCAGCGCGGGTGAATAATCTACCAGCGTGGATATTCCAGACACACACGGCTCCCAAGAGCACTACTGATTAAATCAGTAAAAACTCCCTAAGAACTGCTGGGAAGTCAGAAGCTCATTCCAGCGGTTTTTTTAGGTTATGGAAGAGGTAAAGGGATGCAGTGGCGCGTGACGTTGTGTTGGCGTGCGCACAGGAATGTGAGGGTTTTAAAATCACATTTACTCACAGCCATCAGTTGTGCAACAAGTTACCATTGCATTGGCTCTCCATTTGGGTCATTGCTGCTCTGCAGAACCGTATAAACTCTGCAACCTTTAAAAGTCAATAAAAGTTGATTATTTACACAAAACTGGAGGCCAGACAGGATAGAAATAAAGAGCACACATTTGCTCAAAGGATGGAAGTTTTGACATTTTGAGAACTAATTACAGGATGGGATGTAGAATGACAAACCAACTAATAACTCATGAAATCCATTGTAAATACTTACTGTTGTTTGCTTCTTGAGAATGATTTCATTGTCTTTTGGAAATTACCAGACTTTTGGATAGCCTATGACAAGACTAACAGAATGGAAAGTGATATTGACAACACAGAAACACTATAAACTGAATAGAGAGTGATTAATGTCCAGATTGTTCAAATGTTTCCATCTTTAAAGCTTGTGAGTTCAACATTTTATCCAAAATATTAACACATGTTTGTTTGAGACATGGAAAGTCAGATACCCATTTGATCTTTCAATCAGAGAATGAAATATGCGATACAGTTTGTTTACTTTAATAATTGAACATCTTATTTATACATATTCCTTGCTCTAAGTATATTCTTTTTTCCATATTTGGATTGGATTTACCATTGTAATGGATCTGTAATTGGGTTATTACTGTTATGCAGAACCTTATGAACTCTACAACCTTTAAAAAATCAATTAAACAGTTGATTATTTACATAAAATTGGATGCCAGACAGGATAGAAATAGAGAGCTAAAGTTGCTCTCTGGATTGACTGATTAGGCTACATGAGGATAAAACTTCATCTAATTTTTTAACCATGTTTTGACATTTTAAGGTTATAAAACCAATTCCAAACATGATGTAATGTAGTATTAGACTGGCAACCCAAATATTATCTAAATTACCTAAAATATCAAAAAGGGAAATTACCCTTTATACCCTTATGACTATTAGTCTTGTTGTCCAAGGACACGTATGTATTCTAATTCGTTTGCTTTTATAATCTAACGTATTAATTACATTGTTATTCCTCTCATAGCAAGGCGGACGAACCTCAGTCGTCAATACACACTTTTTGAAACGTTTCACCCCTTTTTGTCGAGGAGGGAGCGCGCCGCGCGTGCGCAGAGCGGTTCTTCGAGGAATCAAGTAAATAGAAGCGGCGCGGTGACGTCACCGCTCCCACACCGAGAGCTCGCGGACGCGTTGTGGAGCGCGCACACTGCCATGAACTTCAGAGCGTAACTTCGCCGTTTTTCTCGGTGGGAAACTACGACCGTATTGATCTCTTTTTCTCCCCCTCATCAGAACGCGCAACATTCGGAGAATCTAGTTGCATATTTTGTCCCTCCGTTTCCAGCAGCATGTCGTCCGCGGCGGTCGCTGCCTCGCGCAGGCAGTCGTGTTATTTGTGCGATCTGCCCCGCATGCCGTGGGCGATGATCTGGGATTTTACCGAGCCCGTGTGCCGCGGATGCGTCAACTACGAAGGAGCGGACCGCATCGAGTTTGTGATCGAGACCGCGCGGCAGCTGAAGCGCGCGCACGGGTTCCAGGAGGGCAGATCACCGGGACCGGTGGGCAAACCGGGGAAGGACATGCAGCACATGAACCACACTGAACCGGGCTCGCGTGCTCCGCAGGCGCTGGATCGCTACCCGCTCGCGTCGGACAGACCCCCCAGACTGGGTCCGGAGTACCAGGGGGGGCGACAAGCGAACGGGATCCCGGTGCCGAACGGGTTTCCAAAGCCCGACGAGCCCCCGGAGCTGAACCGCCAGAGCCCGAACCCGCGTCGGACCGGCGCCGTGCCTCCTAACCTGCTTCCGCTGGTCAACGGGAGCATGCATGCGCTCAACGGGAGATCCGTGCAGATGGGGATCCACCCGGTTGCGTTAACGGCGGAGCATGTGGGCAAACGCGCGGAGGACATGAAGGACAAACACCGCGCCGACAGCATGAGCGACGCGAGCGACGGACACAAGGACTGGACGCAGAAGGGCAGGACGGTGCGGGAGCTGATGTCGCTGCACAGCATCGACTCCCGGTTCAAGAAGGAGCACAGGATGGGATTCGAGAGCAGCTCCGGTGCCTTAAAAACAGGTAACGTTACCGAGCAATGCTTTCAAGCGGAGTGTTCGTCTAAATAGATCTTAATGCATGCATCTAGTCTTTCAAATAAAGCGAAGCATCAGAAAATGCGTATTTTTAGCGAAATAAACAAGCTTTCCATTGATGTGTGGTTTGTTCGGAGGACAGTATTTGTCTGAGATGCAACTATTTGAAAATCTGGAATCTGAGGGATGCAAAGAAATCTAAATATTGAGAAAATTATCTTTAAAGCTGTTCAAATGAATTCAGAGCAATGCATATTACTATTTACAGTATCCTAATGATTTTTGGCATAAGAGAAAAATTTATTATTTTGACCCACACAATGTAATGTTGTCTAAATATACCTGTGATACAGTTACCTGCCACCCAAAAATGACTGTGAAGCTTATTTTATTAGATTGTACTGTTTGTAATTTAAATAGACACAGGTTTATAGACCGTGTTAGAATTTTGATCTATTGTAGATTTGTTAAAAACTGAGTAAATAGTAGTTTAAACCGTCCGAGCATGTCTTTGAACTTTAGATTTTGTCTCCACATTCTTATTTTTAACTGTTCAATCTTTAAAATAATGCTGTCAAACTTATTTATACGTGCATTTGCCTTTTAAAACATAAAAACTCTAGATTATGTGTCTGGAGTTAAATCTTTAGAATAATTTGAGATGTCAAAACATGCTCGAGGTTACTCACAGGCGTCTTTATTCATGCATTCGCCATTAAAACAGCAGAGCATGCTTTCAAACCCCAGTTTTTATGTGCAATCTAACATTTTTTATATTTTCTCCAAACTTGTATTTTTATTTAAATTTTTTTACTGGATTTATATTTTGATTAAGCTGAGATGTCAAAACATGCTTTAAAACTCTGTATTATTTTAATTTACACATGCATTTGTGTTTAAAACTCATGTTGTACATATGATCAACATATTGTATCCAGTTTTAAACTAGAATCAATCTTTAGAATAATTTGAGGTGCCAAAACATGCATTTGTGTTTAAATCTGTATAAAACATCCGGGCATGTTTTAAAACTCTAGATCATGCATCTCGATTCCTTTTAGTTTATTATTTTGTACCTGCATTCTCCAAAGCATGCTTTAAACTCTCTAGATCATGCATTTGTAATGTTTGGAAGCATAGCAGATGCCCATCGCTGCCATTTCATCATCCGGTGATTGGTGCATGGCACATTTTGTCTGGAGCGAGAAAATAGTGCTAACAGCAGGTCATGCATGAAGCGCTGAACTAGCAAAGGGCTGTTTAGTCAAGTATTAAGTCTCTTACGCCTGGAATGCATGATTTTTGCCATGAATTTCCGCTGATTTACAGTCTGGAGAAGTTGACGCTAGTTGCCGTTGCTAGTTGTCGTGTAGTGTATGATGGTTAGTTAGTTTTCCTCTGTCACTGTTTACAAAGTCGGGAAGTGTATCATGCCTAGTGTTTTAAACATCTGTTAAAATGTTAAAAAGTCGTTTAGGGGATTCCAGCCTTGAAGGAGTACATTTCCAGAATAAAATGTTTCCCCCGTGTCATCCAAGATATTAATGTCTTTTTTCAGTCGCAAAGAATTTGTTTTTTCCAGGATTTTCCTCCATATAGTGGACTTCAGTGGTGCTCAATGGATTGAAAGTTATAAATGCAGTTTCAATGCAGCTACAATGAGCTCTACACAATCCCAGCAGAGGAATAAGGGTCTTATCTAGCAAAACGATTGACCATTTTCTGAAAAAAATAAAGAATTTAATCCACTTTATAACCACAAATGCTCGGCTTGTTCTAGCTCTGCAATGCACGTCTTCACACATAACGTAATCCTGTTGGAAAGGTCATGCGCGGTTAGTTCTTCGTCTTTGTACTTCATTTAAAAACTCCATCTTGATTTTTTTCTCCAACTTAATAATCTGACATAGTTGTTTTTCCTTTTTTGTAAAGTGCATTTGACGGTTTCTTTGCATGTTTGCTTTTTAAACTCCGGGTCGCTACTTCTGCCTACGTCACATTTGACCTTCCCAACATCACCTGATAAAGACCCACATCACAGAGTTAATGCTAGCCCAGCATTTGTGGTTAAAAAGTTTATAAATATAATTTGTTTCTAATAAAACAACCAATCGTTTCGGTAAATAAGGCCCTTATTCTTCTGCTGGGATCGTGTTTGAAACTACATTTTGCACCTTGAAATCACTGCCCACCATTGAAGTCCACTATACGGAGAAAAATCCTGGAATGTTTTCCTTAAAAAGAAAACTTAGTTATATATGATATAAGAACTAAATCTAGATGGCTTTCTAAACATGCAGCTCTTTCGTGCGAGATGCGAGTGCAGCGCTTATAAATGTAGCTTTAGAAAATGTGCGAAATATGCGTTCTGTGTGAACGGCTTGGTTTCAGTTTTGATGTAAACGAGATCTCCGTTACGAGGCATCCTCATTCCCAGACGAAGCCTAAAATACTGTGTGGAGGATGCAAAATAATTTAATAGTTATAATATGATCGCGTGGTGAACCTATGAACCGAATTCATTGCTCTTGAGAAATTTTATGTTTATTATCCCACCCTACTGTTAGATGAAATTTACATCCTTGCGTGGTGGTGAGCAAATGATAAGCTTAGTGTTTATCTTTCTCTCTCTCTCTTTCCCTGCAGATCGTGGTAAGCACTCTCGGGGCATTAAAAGGAAAACCTCTCCCGAGCCGGACGGGGAAAGCAGTGGCGGCAAACTTAACTGCGAGAATCAGCCGTGGTTGCCGTCTCCGTCCGAGGTGCTCAAGATGCCCTTGGGATTCGCCGCCGCTCCTCCCTCCACAATCTCCCCGCATTCGCGCACTACACCGCCAGAGGCGTCCACCGCCGCGCAAAACGGCCAGTCGCCGATGGCCGCACTAATTTTAGCCGCGGACAACGCTGGAACCGGCTCACCTAAGGACAGCGGAAACCAAGTGCACTCCACGACCGCGGGACAGCGGAACAGTGGAAGCCCACAGTCGCCCTCGACAGGACAAAGGCGGCTCACGCTGGGAACGTCGGGAACGACGACCGTGCACATCCCAGGCATGGACCCGCAGGCCGGGCATCCGCAGAGCATTCCCGATTCCTCGGTGCCTCCCGGAAGCGTGCCGTTGTGCTGCACCCTGTGCCACGAGCGCCTCGAGGACACACATTTCGTCCAGTGCCCGTCCGTTCCGTCGCACAAGTTCTGTTTCCCGTGTTCCCGCGAGAGCATCAAACAGCAGGGGGCGACGGGAGAGGTTTACTGCCCGAGTGGCGAGAAATGCCCACTTGTTGGATCCAACGTACCCTGGGCGTTCATGCAAGGCGAAATAGCCACCATTTTGGCTGGGGATGTAAAGGTTAAAAAGGAGAGGGACCCTTGATTTTTTTTTTTCTTCTTCTTCTTCTTTTTTTTGCGCAAAATATCCTCCAGGTTTAAAAAAAAGTACACTTCCATAATGTACTTGTCAAACGATTAATCGCGATTAATCGCATCCAAAATGAAGGTCTTTGTTTACATAATATGTGTGTGTGTACTGTGTATATTTATTATGTATATATAAATACAAAAACATGCATGTATATATTTATATTATGTTTAAATATTAAAATAATATATTTATATATAATATAAAATATAAGAATGTATCCATGTGTATATACATGTAAATATTTGTTAAATATATACTGTATGTGTGTGTGTTTATATATATATATATATATATATATATATATATATATATATATATATATATATATATATACCGTACACATACATGTATTGTGTAAACAAAGTGTTTATTTTGGATGCGATTTATCGCGATTAATCATTTGACAGCACTGTTCTTAAAGTGCTCAGTTTTTGCGCACTACTTTTGTACTTGATGTACTAAAAGTGATTCTTTAGTACTTCAACTATGTACTCAACTATGATATTTTGGGACATCATGAATATGAAAAAAAAGTATTTTTCTGTATTGAAAAAATAGTACTACTACTAAAATACATTTTTAAATACAGAGATAGTATGTTAAAAGCGCATTTTATTTCATATTCATTGTCTCCCAAAATAGCATAGTTAAGTACACTTAGTGGAGCTCTACATTATGGAAGTGTACTTTTTTTTTCTTTTTTTTTTTTAACCTGGGCACAAATCGTATTGCATACCATCCAAACGTGACGTAACGGACATGTACATATTGAACTTATGGGAACTGTACACTTGGTAAAAATGGCTGTATAATTTTTTTGATTTCCCTTTTTTTGAATACATTGTATTTCTATATTTTTTCCTTTCCCCCCCATTCAGTGGTTGTTCAGAGCGAACGCTCGGTGTACTAGTAGACCTGGTGGCAGTCCATGTTTAAACACTGAATGTGACTAATACTCTTTAAGCACTTGGCAAGAACTGAAACGCTTTTAGCTGTATTGTATGCACTTGTTTAAAAATTGCCAAATACAATTTCTGACCTTGTAATAACAATCTGACGTGTCTGTGGTTGGCTTATTGTCTGCCCTCGCTGAATCATGCAACGTGGATGATGCAATGACCTCAATGAGTGCGAAAAGGGAACTAAAAACCACAAGCAGCAGCTCGGGGAGATTTTGTCCTGGTGCATGCTGGGAGTTCATCGCCTCAATAATGGTAACCGATATCATGAATGTTTGCAAAGCTAAAGCAACCCTAGAATGCTTGAATTTGGAAGAGTATCTAGTTTTTTTCTTCTCTAACACACAGGCTGTGACTTGTATGGCACATTGTTTTCGGCCTCCATGTGGAGTAATCTAACGCTGCGTGCAAGACGACACTCCGCGTCTATTTTTACTCGCATGCTGTGTGTTGAGGAGCTCGTAAACAATCTTTCCTTTAGCCTTTTTTGGTGGATAAAGACCTGCGATGTTAAACATTACAGCTGCGTAAGGATGACATGCTCTCCAGACGCAGACGGGGCATTTTAGCATCTGAAAAGGCTAGTTCATGCTTCAAAAATACATTTATTGGTAACTTAGTTAACATAAATGAACAACAAAATACTTCTAAAGCATTTCAATTTAAATTCCAGCATTTACGAATACATTAAGCACAATTTTCTAAATGTTATTCATGAACTACTTAATGCATTTAAGTTATGTTAACTAATGGAAACGCTCAAGCTTGTTGTTTTCTAGTCTTGCACTAATCGTCTTTTGTTAGATTTAATCAAACTGAACTGTTCAAATGCATTAAAGACAGTGCAGGCTTAAACCGTCGAGCTCTATTATCTGAGGCGCGCTGTAGCATATGCTTAATAAAATGTGGAGGATCACGTGGTCGCTGTGCTGGTATTCCTGAGTCACACTCGATCGCCCGCCTCGCTTCACTGTTCACACAGCATTCAAATGAATGGAGATCTGTCCTTGCACAGGTCACATGCATTCCAGTTAACCCTTTCACCACCGCCTTGACCTGGAAGACAGATTTGGCTTCTAACTGGAATATTTTAATTGCTTTTTCAGTTTTAGCCATCGAATAACTTCAAATTGAAAGTTTTTTTGGTGCATATTTGATTTTAGCCAAATAAAATGCTTTGAAAAGCATGCATTGCAAAATACGTCATCGTAACACTTTACACAAGCAGGTATTTGTATCCAAATCAAAAGCAAACATTGATTCAATGGTTCAAACGTCATGAGCTGCAGTCGCCTGGAGGATTCCAGCCGTGCCAACATGTCTTTTCAGCCTTCGTCGAAACTCAACACCCCGAGGGGGAAAAGACTATCGTCAGAGATGAATCACTTTACTCCAGTTACATTGTAGCTCTTTCTGTCTTGTGTTTGAGCAGCTGGTTAGCGTCACATGGGTGTCTTCAGCCATCACACAAATTTCACAATTTACCTTGATTTTGGTTGTCATCTTATATAAGACCATTTTGTTACATGCACTTCTGTTTTACTTAAAACCATACATGCATCCAAAAATCTATGCAATGCAAGTGTGGCGAATTCGCTAGGCCAAGCTGTTTACATGCTCGTCTCACACTAATTGAACCAATGAGAATTAAGACAGTTTTTGAAATCGAGTTTGCATTGATCTAAAAGGTAACACTAAGCCACTTGAAATTCAGGTTAGGATGGTGCATGAGTGCATTTTCAAAACAAAAGTACTTTGGATATTTTTATTTAATCATTTCCGAACTTTGAAAAGCTGTGTTCAGAACTTCTCAAACCTCACAACAAAGACTTTATGAGTTTGGAGTGCGTTCACCTCGCTGTACTTGTTTAGGGTTGGGTTGGTTTGTTTAGACTAAGATGCTTGATTCCAGATTAACAAGGAACAGTATTTCACTGGAATACAGTGAGGAGTCAGCTTTTGGAAGTAAAAACCCATTTGAGGAGTTGATTTTAAGCGATATAGTCTTTATTGGGTGATGCCTTTTACAGAACCATTTTGGTTCTCCAAAGAACCTTTCATGCAACAGTTCATAAAAGATCTAATAAATAAGCTTTTTTTAAACTTTTTGTGCAATAAAAAGGTTTAAGGATCTTAATGGAACCATTGATGCCAATAAAGAAGCTTGATGTTTTACAAGCGTAACATATAAACCTTTTAAGAAAGACCTTTTTTTGTTTTATAACTTAAATATTTAGTTTGTATACTTACTATTGACAAATTTATTTATTGTCCCAGCTAAAAAAATAAAAAAATAATGTTTTAAGTACATTTGGATAACGTTCCTTCTGAATATTTTCAGAACATTCACTTTTTCAAAATGCTTTTAAAAAGTTTTTTTTTCCTGTTTATGTGAGCTTTAGCAGAAACATTCTTTGTATTTTACAAATGTTATGGCAACGTTAGTTTAGAATGTTCTCTTAACATTTTGAAACAAGTTGTAACATTTAAAAAACATTGATAACACTTTGTTTTACGTTGCATTACATGCACTTACTATTATAATAACAATGTTATGCATAACTACATGCAGGTAACCCTGAACCAAACCCTTATCCTGACCCTAACCATAACATAAGTACATGTAGTTAATTAATATTACTCAGTACTTAAGTGTGTAATTACACTGTAACAAGGACAGCTTAAAATAAAGTGTAACCAAAAGATCAAACTAAAATGTTTCAGGAAAAAGGTTCCAAGAACAATTTAAGAATGTTACAAAAAAAAATTCTCGTTTATATGTATGTTAATAAAACATTAAGGGAGCATACATAAAAAAAAAGACATTTAATGAACATCCAATTGAAATCCTTTCAGAAAAACGTTAATTCAAAACGTTGTTTAAAAAAAGAAAAAATGTAAAGTTTACAAACATTACGGAAACATGTTTTCTGAACGTTTTCAAACAAAAAGTAGCGTGTTTAAAAAAAACATTCGACAAACATTTCATAAACAACGTATGAATAACACTTAACATCGAAAGGCCAGATATAGTTATAAACATTACATCATCTTAAGTGCTTAGTGGAATCAACAGTTCCTCCCTTCATAGAAGTCAAAACACCTTTTGTTTGGTTTTATTGTGATTTCAAGTCCTTATTTGCATAAAATGTTGTGATTCAACACTAAACTGGTTGGTCTAGGCTTAGAAATATTTACTAAAGAATTCCATGTAATCCTTCAACAAGAGCGAGAGACTTCCGAAACTGAAGCCGGCTCTCATGATGTCTGCACTAGTGAAGTAGCCGGTTTGCCACGTCAGCAGTTTTAGCCATTTGTCCTGAGGGTTTGTGCTGTGTTAAACGCACACATGCACGGGAGAGGAAAGCAAAAAGCCAAACACCCCAGATCACATTCCTGGGCCCCTGTGCTGACAAAAAAAACTGAAAGCGGAGAATGCAAGGGGAGCGAACGAGGCGGATATTTCCAGCAGTTGCTCTCACTATAATTAGACAGAATGCACAGCCATCAATCACACACACTGCAACACCAAGAAAGGAACTCGTGTCCCGCTGACCGCAGGCCTTTATCTAGAGGAAAGCTTTTTATGTCGCACCAAATATAGCGATCACACACGCTCTGAACCTGGGACGTGTCACAAAAGAGTGCATTCGTTACCTGCAGAGAGAGCAAACAGAGGATGTGTGATGTGCCACGTCAGTGCACATGTCCACTATCCCAAAACAGCTGATGAAGATGAAAGATGGATGTGGAACAAACAGAAATCGAGTCATTTAATCAGTGCGGACGATTGCTGAATATAGAAGCAGAGTAACTCCTTATGGACATTTGTTTTTTTGACCATTTTGCCTGTGTTAATGCCAAGTGCATGAATGTAGACATTATATTGGAACTTTAATATTTCACCCCTATAATAAATCTATTCTAGAACAGATAGTTCCGCTCCTTGATTCTGATTGGCTGAGCCACATTCAAAGCTGTTCTAAATGACTACAAAGTAACACACACCTTTGTTTATGTTTGTGTGTTGCTCGGCAACCACTTTGTAACAACCTCAACTGTTTCTGAGGAGCTACATTGTTTGATGGAAGAATACTGTTGTTATTAATATCATTACACTTTATTTGCTCGGTTTTATTTTGTGAAACTATTCTGCGAATATGGAACAACCGTATTATAAAACAATAAACCCTGTGAAGCTGTGGTTTACAGTGAATATAACAGCTTTTAGGCACTTAGCTGTTATAAATTCACTGTAAACCACAGCTTCTTGGGGCTTTTGACTTACTGTTATTTATATTCCCTGCTTACAAAAATAAGTTCTAATAAGATTTTGATAACGTTCCTGGTATGTTATTGAAATGGTATTTTAGAATTTTCTTAAAGATCAGATTTTAAAAATGTATTTCTTTCTTCGAAGCCACTGAAGGAATATTTTATATCTTACAAACATTATGGGAACGTTACTTTTAATTGTTTTCTCAAAGCTTTGAAGCATGTAGTTAACATTTAGAAAACAAATGACGTCCAACTAAAATGTTTCATTAATAATGTATAAATTACATTTTGAGAACATTATTGAAGACCAGATAATATTAGTATTTTAATTTTGTTTGATGTTATATGCCTCCACTTAAGATATATACTTTACTTAAGCTTTACTACTAACTTTACTATTTACATTATTTACAGTATATTCCCAGCTAAAAAATACATTACAATAACATTTTGGCAATGCTCCTGATAATTTAAGGAAAAGTCAATTCTGCATGTTCTTACAAAAATTGTTTTCTTCTAAAGTTACGTTCCATTTGAAAAACATTATGGAAACGTTACTTTTAAATGTTTTCTCAATGTTTTAAAACAAAATTGCGAGATAAACTCAGAATTGAGAGATATAACCTTAAAATGTATATAACCTTAAAAATTAACATATAAACAACGTTTTGAGAATATCATCGAAGACCACTTAATATTAGTATTTTTTAATTTTCATTGATGTTATATGCCTATGCTTAAAATATTTGTATTTTTGACTTAAGCTTGCCATTATTTATGTTTTAAGAATGTTTTAATAACATTACCATTAAATTATGGAAACAATATTTCTGAATGTTTTCAGAACAATGTTTTTATTTTTAAGTTTTTACATTAAAGGAATGTAATTTTTTGTAACATTATGGTAATGTTACTTTTGAATGTTTCATTTGAATGAATTTCGAATTGATCATTTAGAAAACCTTCTCTATGATTTTAATGTTTACATCAAATGCTAATTTATACGAATGTAAGCAGTAATATTAAGACCACATTTTTTCATTTTATGCACATTATGGGAACGTTAATTTTGAATGTCCTCTTAACGTTCTGAAACAAGTAATGTGTAAAAAAAGTTTTATGAACTATAAATATTGTTCAACGTTACACAAAAAATGTGTGCAATACAAGCCATAACTATAACTTTTTTTTTTGTGAAAGTCAGTCTGAAACCCTTAGAGATGGACTGAATTGAGAATGTTATGGAAGTTTATGGGTAACTGAGAGTTTTTGGTTGGGGATATTTAAGGCTTGAATTGAGAATAACCAATCAAACGCCCAGATTGAGCTGAAACATGAAACGAGCCTCCAGTAATTCTAGCAGCATAATTAATCAAAGACGTCAGCTTATAAGATATGCCTTATGTAGTTTCGTCTCTACATGTGGCTGACTCGCCTTTTACAAACCCAAACTTTTTATTTTTAAGGCAAGTTCAGAGAGATTGTGTGAAATCTTTCCCATGTGATTGTGGCCTGGCATCTTTTATAACGAAATCGTCCTTTAATTATTTGGCAGTGAAATGGCAGTTTTCCTCTGAGCGTTTAAAGAGACAGTTTTGAGAGGGGGACTGAAATATTATTCCAGAGCGTTTTCAACCCCCGGCTTTATTCTCCTGAGCCGTGTGGCAACTTTGAACACGGTGTCCTATTACAGGACGCCAGATCTCAGAGATTGGCTCTTTAAAGTGGATCTGTCATATCCTTCCTTTTTGTTAAAATGCCTTTCAAGGAGACAGCCGTGTTTTGGTGCAGATGGCATTGGACTTCTTATACACGATTTAGAGGGTTGTTGTCTGTCTTCGATGTGTTAAACGATAGCTTTGCATTGAAATATCCCATGCGACAAATTTAGGTTATAAAAACGTTGTGCGAACATTGTTTTGAAATGTTATTAAAAAGTTCAAAGGTCAATTTTTTTATTGTGATTGTTATTTAGAAGTAAAAAAAACCAACAACATTCTACTTTTTCAGTGAAATATCACAAGCGACATATTTAGGTTATGAAAACGTTGTGCGAACGTTGTTGTTGTAATGTTACCTTTTTGTGTGTTTATAAAAGTTACAAAAACTTTTTACTAACTGTTTTCACTCCAAATTTGGTATTTGAACATTTGTTTAAAATTCTAAAAATGTTAAAATATTGTTTTCTTATCCTAATTAGAATTATAAGTTATTAAAAAACTTACAAAAACTTTTCTTTACAACATATACTGACTTTATTTTCACTTAGAATATGACGCTATTTGAACTTATATTTTTAATATTCAGAAAACTTTAAAATGACGAGTTTGATCATAAATGGAATGTTACTAATGTTACTATTTAACGCTACTAAAACATTTCGAAATATTCTCGCAATATTCAAATTTCCATTGTCCCATTGTTGTCATTTATAAGTTACAAAACGTATCTTACAACATTATAACTTTTTCACCCAAAATAAAATCTTATATGAAAGTTTACACATTAAATGTCCCATTACGTTCTTTAAAGGTTGCAACAATGTTTCTTATAATGTTATATTAGCTTTTAGACCCAAGATATAACGTTATTTTTCATTTTCTAAGAACGTTAAAATGTCCATTTAATTATAACGTAATTAAAAAGTTATGAAACATATCTTACATTGTTGTATTAACTTTAAATGCAACCATTATATACTTTTCATCTAATAACATTTTCTCTCAATATTACAGCACATACTGTATACCAACTATTAATGCCATAAACATTACTTTAAGAATGTTTTGTCCTAACTTATAAAAGTTATGAGAATGTTTCCTGTTAGCTGGGATCCTCCCAACATGGGCCAAAGTCATGAAAGAAGAGGGAGCGGAAAGAAAAGAGGGAGTAAGAGTTCGCTCTGACCTCATTTGTTAATGTGTAGCAGGCCTTTCCGTAGGCTCTGTTTGACAAGAGTTGCACAACACAGAGCTTTGCACTTTGGCTGGCCTGCGGTGTGTGGGTGTGGTAAAGCACGGCTAATCTTTGGCCTTGGCAAGGTCCATCTTGCAGAAACTCCCATTGGTCAGCCGTCATCGTCTGTGTGTGTTTCATTGCCTTGTTTTAGTTTTTTCCTAGTTTTGTCTGCAACAGTTGCTAAGTGAATCAGCAGCCAAAGCAGTGTGTGCAAAATTATAAACATATGATTGCAAAATGCTAATGCTAAAATCCTCCTAAATTATGATTTATTTACTTTAAATTATATTTTTTCATTATATATATAAATAAATGTATAAAAACAATAAGAAAAAACAAGAAATTAAATTTTTTAAACAAAATATAGATAAGTGCTGGGCAATGATTAATCGCATCCAAAATCAATTATTTTATGTAAATAATACATGTGTGTGTACTGTGTATATTTATTATGTCTATATAAATACACGCATGCATGTATATATTGCAGGAATATGTTTATATATTAAATATATTTATATATAATATAAATTATATGAATATAAATATATACATTTAAATATTTATATATACTAAATATATACTGTGTGTCTTTGTTATATATACATGGTAATTATACACAGTACACACACATATATAAAAAACTTTGATTTTGGATGTGATTAATCGTTGCCCAGCACGACAATAAATATATAAATACATAATAAAAATAAAAAAAAGACAATTTATATTTTTCATACAATATATATATATATATTTTTAAATGTATAAAAAAAGTATAGACTGTATAAAAATGGATTATGTGTCATAAAATATAAATAAAAATATATTACAAAAACATAAGAAAAATAGGAATATATAAATAAATACATAAAAATCCAAGAACACAACAATTTCATAAAATCTAAATATATATATAAAAAACATAGGAACAAAACATTTTATTTAAAAACCGAAAACATAAGAAAAAATTTGAAATAAAATAAAGGCGTTTTCATTAGATCCAAATATAAATTCATGTCATCACCAAACTCAAAATGTTATGAATTCACCAGGATGATAAAGCACATGGTAGTCATTAACCAGTGAGACATGGCTGGCTCCGCCCCTCTCCCCTCATTGGGCGGGGCTTATCTCACAACCACTTGACCTTTGGCCCTGCAGATCTGTGGGTAAGAAAACAAACACATCTGGAGAACAGTGTCACCGAACACTGACCACTGCTTAACAAAGACGCCTTCAGGCCATGTGAGTATAGACTGTGAGGAACACAAAGTCCTCTGTGTGTGTTTCGAGGGACAGAGTAAAAAAACACTGGATACGTATCGATATTAGCCAGAAACTACGTTATGAATGGTTTGTGTATTAACTCACCACTGAGAAATCTTTGCCTTTTAACCCTATAAATACTGAAACACATCAGTGCAGTGACAACTACAGAGGATTTGAGCCCCAGTTAAGCCTAAATAAAGTTGAATTCCCTCTGTATTGAACTATAATGTTATATAATACATAAGGCATATTTTTCAATGACTTGAAACAATGTTTCAGTGACCACAATATGTGCACTACAAATGTAACGTTGACTATTGAAGGTAAAGAAGCTTGTTTCTACCGTTGCATACAAAAATAAAAGTTATTGCAGCTTTTTATCTCACAAATGTGACTTTTTTTTCTTGCGAGACTGAATGTATAGCTCACAATTCAGTATTTTCTCTCATAATTCTGATAAGAGAACTCAGAATTTGCGAGAAGTAAACTCAGAATTGCGAAATGTAAACTCATAATTTTGAGATATAAACTCAGAATTGCGAGATGAACTCAGAATTGCGAGATAAAATAAGAATTGCAAGATATAAACTCTATATTGCAAGATGAACTCAGAATTGCGAGATATAAACTCAGAATTGCAAGATAAACTCAGAATTGCGAGATATAAACTCAGAATTGTGAGAAATAAACTCAGAATTGAGATATATAAACTCTGTATTGCAAGATGAACTCAGAATTGCGAGATATAAACTCAGAATTGCAAGATGAACTCAGAATTGCGAGATATAAACTCAGAATTGCGAAATATAAACTCAGAATTGCGAGATATAATCTTAGAATTGCGAGATAAACTCAGAATTGCGAGATATAATCTTAGAATTGCGAGATAAACTCAGAATTGCGAGATATAAACTCAGAATTGCGAGATATAAACTCAGAATTGTGAGAAATAAACTCAGAATTGAGATATATAAACTCTGTATTGCAAGATGAACTCAGAATTGTGAGATAAACTCAGAATTGCGAGATATAATCTTAGAATTGCGAGATAAACTCAGAATTGCGAGATATAAACTCAGAATTGCGAGATATAAAATCAGAATTGCGAGATAAACTCAGAATTGTGAGATAAACTCAGAATTGCGATATATAAACTCTATATTGCAAGATGAACTCAGAATTGTGAGATATAAACTCAGAATTGCGAAATATAAACTCAGAATTGCGAGATATAAACTCAGAATTGTGAGAAATAAACTCAGAATTGAGATATATAAACTCTGTATTGCAAGCTGAACTCAGAATTGTGAGATAAACTCAGAATTGCGAGATATAAACTCAGAATTGCAAAATATAAACTCAGAATTGCGAGATAAACTCAGAATTGCGAGATATAAACTCAGAATTGCGAGATATAAACTCAGAATTGCGAAATATAAACTCAGAATTGCGAGATAAACTCAGAATTGCGAGATATAAACTCAGAATTGCGAGATAAACTCAGAATTGCGAGATATAAACTCAGAATTGCGAGATATAAAATCAGAATTGCGAGATATAAACTCAGAATTGTGAGATAAACTCAGAATTGAGATAATATAAACTCTATATTGCAAGATGAACTCAGAATTGTGAGATATAAACTCAGAATTGCGAAATATAAACTCAGAATTGCGAGATATAAACTCAGAATTGTGAGAAATAAACTCAGAATTGAGATATATAAACTCTGTATTGCAAGCTGAACTCAGAATTGTGAGATAAACTCAGAATTGCGAAATATAAACTCAGAATTGCGAGATAAACTCAGAATTGCGAGATATAAACTCAGAATTGCGAGATATAAACTCAGAATTGCGAAATATAAACTCAGAATTGCGAGATAAACTCAGAATTGCGAGATATAAACTCAGAATTGCGAGATATAAACTCAGAATTGCGAGATATAAACTCAGAATTGCGAGATATAAACTCAGAATTGTGAGATAAACTCAGAATTGAGATAATATAAACTCTATATTGCAAGATGAACTCAGAATTGTGAGATATAAACTCAGAATTGCAAGATGAACTCAGAATTGAAAGATGAACTCAGAACTGCGATATATAATCTCAGAATTGCGAGATAAACTCAGAATTGCGAGATGAACGCAGAATTGCGAGATAAAAACTCAGAATTGAAAGATACAAATTCAGAATTGCGATGTAAACAATTGCAAGATAAGCTCAGAATTAAGAGATATAACCTTAAAATTGACATGCAATCAAAACTGTGTGAATGAAATTCAGTATTGTGAAAAATAAACTCGATATAAACTCGAAATTGTGGGATATTAACTAAAAATTGTTAAACATTAAGTCAGGTTCGACTGTTACTATGATATTCTATTTTATAATGAATCTTTGTTTTTATGGGTTGAAACTGGTGTCTGTTATTGCCTAAAAAGACATTATGGGCCCTATCTTGCACCCAGCGCAATTGACTTTGTACACCGACGCATGTGTCATTCCTATTTTGCACCCGCGCAAAGCGCGCTTTTCCCTCCACAGAAGCACGTCGCTAAACTAGTGAATGAACTTGCGCTCCCTGGGCGGATCAGCGCAAAAAAAGAGGCGTGTTCCGGCGCAAACAATCCCTGGTGCTATTTTGCTGTTCCATTAAGCAATTGCGCCACTGACCAGAAAAAACCTAGTCTAAAGTCAGTGGCGCGTTGCGCGCTGTTCATTATGCTATTTTAAGGGCGCATGCTTGACCTTAATGTATATAGCGTGCACAACGCGCATACACTTTGCTCATATAATCTACACAGATTTTTATTAAGATTCATAAATTGTTACACTAAAAAAATATTAACACATGAGATGACGGAAATCATTGTGGTGTGCCACGAAGATGTGAAAAAATAGGCATAAATCTTGCTTACAAATTATTCAGGCTAATTGTAGTAATTAAGGATCAGACCTGTTTGCCCAATAGTGGCAAGACATATATGTATATAAGGACATCTGACAAATTGGTTTGTCCGTCAAGAACCAGGAAAAAAAATCGATGAAACAGTTGTGGCTATTTCCTCCCACGCCTGTTTAACCGACGCTATTTTGGGTGGGTTTCTCCCATCCCCATACAACACAATTTCTCTGTCTTTCATTGCTTTTACAAGAACATCAGTCTCCTCGGCTGTGAACCGCTCCTGGCGTGCGCCTGGTAAATACGCCATAATAATAGCAATCCATAATGGAACTTGCGCACCTGCTTTTAAAGGGAATGTTGGATGACGCTCTGATTGGTTTATTTCACGTTACGCCCAAACCACACCTATGAATAATGAAGCTACTTCAGACCCACCCATTTTAGATTTGCGCCGGGCGCAAGAGCCATTTATCCCGCCGGGAAAATAGCAACAGCGCCGAGACCCACCCACAAACTCACTTGCGCTTCGCGCTTTGACACTTGCGTTTCAGATCGTTTAAATAGGGCCCAAAGTGCGAGAGAAAAAACATCTGCACGTCTCACTTCAAAAGTAACGAGACGAGCCGACCCTGAAGAGCACAGCAGCATCCCTGTTTGTGTGTAGATGAGTCTGAATAATGAGCCAGCCGTGTTTTAGCTGTGTCCCATTAACCTTCCCATCCATACGAGATCAAAGCTGATGGAGATCATCTGTTGCGCGGATGTTGCACCATCGCTTGAGCCGACATGAGAGCGTTTTCTCACAGATGTTAAAATATGTATAAAGACGATTTCACAGACCTGCTGGGCAAATCGAACGCTGAGACGCAAAGGGAGGATACACATCACAGCCGAGTGAAGAAAGTCCACTACAAAATCAATGCAGAAAGGCTGTTTGCAGCTCTATGTGCCAAAAGAGTGAAATAAATGAAGGGCTTTTGAGTGGAAAACGCTCAGAGGTAATGATGATAAAGCCTCGCAGAAGGAACTTCTCACCTGAAGACTGTCTTGGAAACCTTGTGATCTAACCAAAATTGACTGTCTTTGGCTTTTTTTCCAGAGCTGATGCCTTCATCCTTGTCCCCAGTTTGTTATGACCTGGTTTTCCTCAAAACCTTCTGTAATCTTTCTGTCCACTGAGTGCTGCGAGAGACAGAAAGATGTCATCAGTAAGGTATCATAAAAGCTGCAGACATGAAGAGAAACAAAGAACAAACTCACGCTTTTATGTAGAGACAGAGCTTTTGTTTTTTAAAGCAATGCTTCTTTCTTTTCTTTTCCTTTATTTTATATATATTTAAGTGCTATTTTATATTTTATGAAAAATGTAATTTCTTGATTTTCTTATTTTTTAAACCACATGAAAAATAAAAAATAAAATTCTTGCCATTCTGAGAAAAAAATTCAGAAATGCAAGATATAAACTCTTATGGGCTACATATACTTACATATTCTTTTAGTTTACATCTCGCAATTCTGACTTTTTTTCTCAGGATTCCAAGTTTATACTTCATAGTTTTATCACAGTCACAGTTGCTTTATTTATGTTCTTTTTCAAATCAAGAAGTTGCTGTAAACCGAATTAATATTGTATCAGAATTGTACAATACTATTGTGTTTTAGCTATGATTATGATTAATTAATTTCAAGAAATTTGCCACTAATACAGACACTTAACATGCTCTTATATAACTCCTAAATACAATATTCTAAACATATTTTGAATGCACAATAATTTAATAGTTGATTCAGGATTATCAGATGATTATGAAGCTGTTTTTGCACTGATCTCACACTTATTTAATACCAGACATGATTTTATTTATTTCATTACTTGTCTTTTGGTTCACACGTCCATCAGTTTCCAAATACATGAGAAACAAAGTAAGATAAAACACCTTTAATTTCCATAAACAGCTAAGAAACCCCTGAGATGCACAGCGATTCTATTCTATATTCTCACAGTACACAGTAAGTTATTCTTCAACGTAAACAACCTGTGTTTTGCATTGTGCCTAATGACCCAACTTTCTGTTTTGAATGCAGACACATTTCTACCGTTTTAACCGCACTTTTCTCCTGCCCTAGGTAGAGATTAGTATGTTACCAGACACACATTTTCTTCTTCTTCCTCCTTTGCATGATTAATGTCCTCTCGCCCAGTCACCAAACCGCTCTATTTTTAGCTCTGATGTCAAAAAGAGGCCTGCAGGAATCTCTTTGGGCCACGATTCACATGACGGATGAAATCATCACATGGTACAGTCTCTCTTTTTCACTCCTGTGCTGCGAACGGAGTCTGTGAAATGGAAATGAGTGTTGCTTTTTTGTCCTCGTGACACGAGAAACTAGGCACTCATGTGAACGATGGCTCTCAGATGCTGGATTGCTGTCAAATCCGCCGAAAACTGGAGCACGGGAGGGAGGGAGGGAGGAGAGAACAAAAACAACTCAGAGGACCAAAACGGATTTCGACAAGAGAGAGGGGGAAAGAGAAGCAGACAGGCCAGTCTTTTGTGTGCTAGACAGACTTGTTTAGGACGAGGAGGATTCAATCAGCTGATAACGTGATGTGTTGATAAAAAGCTCTTCTGTGTTTTTGTGCCTGAACAAAGGTCTTGGCAAAGGTTGTTCAGTTTGACACGCTTCAGGAGTCACACACCGGTTGTTTAGTCAGATACAGGATCAGGACGGGGTTCAACAGAACTACAGACAGGTCTGAACATAGGTGGACTTTCTATAAGCCCAAATGGAGGATTTCAGTGAAGCCAGGATAAAAACTGAAAAAGAATCCGTTTACAGAAATTAACTTGCATTAAAGAGCGATATTTAACTCCTTAAATTGACTTAAGCATTTATTTTTTTTACTTATAGGGCCAAATGTTCTGGAAGAAATACGTTTTTTATGCTCATCAGGCTGCGTTAAGATCAAAAATACAGAAAAATCTTGTGAAGTATTATTACAATTTAAAAATAAATAAAAATTAATGTTGTGATCAGAGCTGAATTACACCAGACATTAGTCACATGATCCATGTGCTACTTTTCTTTTCTAACAGTGTTTGAGGCATTACTATCACTTTTTGTCCATTTAACATACCCTTGCTGAATAAATGCATTTTCTTTAAAAATATAAATACAAATAAGTTGCTGATGCAACTTGGATAATAATACATTATATGGTGAATGGCAATCAAATGAAGGTAATAACAACAAAATTCATCTTTGCACTGCAGAAGTGGCACAGAAGCTGCATCTGAAGTTGCATTTAGATGCATTTATGCAGACAGTTTAATGCAGCTCAGAGATGCCATGAATGCATTTACACTGCAATTACAAATGCTTAAAAATATTTATGTGATTGATGTTTTACATATAATATAGACTGAATATAGAACTATGAAATTATACACTGAAACTATGAAACTACACCCGCTAGGTTGCACTAAATAATAAATATTATTAAGTTAATTATTAATTTACCAGTTCAACTGATTCATTTAAAATTACTGATTCATTCAGGAACTAAGCGAGTGACATAATGGGTATGTGTACTACCACAATACTCTTAATTTTTGAGTCATTAAAAAGGCTATAAATAGTTAGAGTAGTATGCAAATATGCATTTTTGAGTTTAGTCTTTATGAATGAATAGAGTCGATTTGTGCAACGCAATCATTCTTTTATTTACTGTTTACCATTGTATAAAGTATAAACTAGTGTTCTTAAAGGGATAGTTCACCCAAAAATTAATTTATGGAAAGAATATTATTAAAAATATATATATTTTTAAATACTATGGAAATCAGTGGCTTCTGACAACTGTTTGTTTCTTAACATTCAACATTCAACATTAAATATCTTCTTTGTGTTCAACAGAAGAAAGATAGAGACAAAGGAACGCTCTGGTATTTAAAAACAGGAATGTCTGACCTAAAACCAGACGGGTGACCACCCCATGTGCCATGTCCTGCTCAAAAACGTACTAAAAACCAACTTACTTAGCATTCAGCTAACTTTGTAGACAGTGTGGCTATTCACTTGCACCAGTCTGAGATAAACCTGTTAGTTGGCTTGAAGAGGAAAGAGTTTTAGAGCAGAAGATGGATAAACTCATTGCTCACTCTCAGCTCTTGTTACATTATCTCTTGAGTGTGAGTAAAAGAGATCCTTTTCTGTCTCATTAGTGTGCCAATCTGAAATATTAGTTCATTCCTCCCTATTCCTCCTTCTCTTGACACACAGTATCCTGACAGCTTGATTATTCAAGAGTGTGAAGCATCTTTTTCAACAGACGTTGCAAGAGCTGGGAAAAATTCAGAACTGAAAAACAGGAATGAGAGCAAGTGGAATTTACTGAATTGCAAAACAAAGAAACGCATGTAATGCAATAATGATCAAATATATCAACTAGATCTTCTCTATTTGTTTATATCAATCATTCCATCTTTTTATCTATCTGTCAACCACGTGTCCATCATTTTATATTTGTACCTGTGCTTTAATTAATCTGTCCATCCTTCTATTGTTCTGTCTTTGTATTTGCCCATCCATCCATTTTTCTATCTATCCATCCATCTACCCATATTTCATTGTATTCATTCATTCATCCTCTCTCCATCCATCTGTCCATCATTCTGTCTTTGTATCTGTTCATCCAACCAACCATTGTTCTATCTTTATATATGTCATCCATGCATCAATCTGTCCATCCATCCATCATTCTGTTTTTGTATCCATCCATCCGTCTTTGACTCCATCCATCCTTCTATCATTCTGTCTTTTGTGTCTGTCCATCCATCCATTCATCCTCCTGTCATCCTTCTATCCATCTCTCAGCCATGCATTCATCCATCCACCCGTATATTTATCCATCTATCCATCATTCTATCATTTTATCTACTTGTCTGGTCATTCATCTATCTGTCCATCAGTCATTCTGTTGTTCTTTCTGCGTATCTCTCTATTCATCCATTGTTCTATTTCTGTATCTGTCATCCATCCATACATCTTTTTGTCTTTGTATTTGTCCATCCATCATCCATCCATCATTCTGTTTTTGTATCCATCCATCTGTCATGGTATCCCTTCATCCTTCTATCTCCCCATCCATCTATCCATCATTCTGTCTTTGTATCTGTCCATCCAACATCCATCGTTCTATCTCTTTATCTGTCATCGATCCATCCATCCATTGATCATTCTTTCTTTGTATCTGTCCATCAATTCATCTATCCATCCATCCATCCATCATTCTGTCTTTGTATCTGTCCATCCAACATCCATCGTTCTATCTCTTTATCGGTCATCCATCCCTCCATCCATCCATCCATTGATCATTGTCCATCATTCTGTCTGTGTCCATCAATCCATCTGTCCGTCCTTGTATCTGTCCATCCATCCATCATCCATCCATCTATTATTCTGTCTTTGTATCCATCCATCCATTGATCATTCTTTCTTTGTATCTGTCCATCCATCCATTCATCCTCCTGTCATCCTTCTATCCATCTCTCATCCATGCATTCATCCATCCACCCATATATTTATCCATCTATCCATCATTCTATCATTTTATCTACTTGTCTGGTCATTCATCTATCTGTCCATCAGTCATCCTGTTGTTCTTTCTGTGTATCTCTCCATTCATCCATTGTTCTATTTCTGTATCTGTCATCCATCCATACATCTTTTTGTCTTTGTATCTGTCCATCCAACATCCATCTTTTTATCTGTCATCCATCCCTCCATTCATCCATCCATCCACCCATCCATTGATCATTCTTTCTTTGTATCTGTCCATCAATCCATCCATCTATTATTCTGTCTTTGTATCCATCCATCCATTGATCATTCTTTCTTTGTATCTGTCCATCTATTCATCTATCCATCCATCCATCATTCTGTCTCTGTGTCCATCAATCCATCTGTCCGTCTTTGTATCCGTACATCCATCCATCATCCATCCATCTATTATTCTGTCTTTGTATCAATCCATCCATTGATCATTCTTTCTTTGTATCTGTCCATCAATTCACCCATCCATCCATCCATCATTCTTTCTTTGTGTCCATCAATCCATCAATCCATCTGTCCGTCTTTTGTATCCATCCATCTATAAATTCATCCATCCATCCATCCATCCATCATTCTTTCTTTGTATCATCCATCCATCCATCTATCCATCATTCGCTTTCTATCCGTCCATCCCTTGATCATTCTGTCTTTATATCCGTCCATCCATCCATCATCCATCCATCAAATATTCTGTCTTTGTATCCATCCATCCATTGATCATTCTTTCTTTGTATCTGTCCATCAATTCATCCATCCATCCATCCATCCATCATTCTGTCTTTGTGTCCATCAATCCATCTGTCCGTCTTTGTATCCATTCATCCATC
The DNA here is from genome assembly GCF_003368295.1 of Carassius auratus. Classification (NCBI taxonomy): domain Eukaryota; kingdom Metazoa; phylum Chordata; class Actinopteri; order Cypriniformes; family Cyprinidae; genus Carassius; species Carassius auratus. The sequence goes on from NC_039253.1 coordinate 1,730,282, forward strand.
CATCATTCTTTCTTTGTATCCATCCCTTCATCCAATCTACTGCACTTATTTCAAGTTAAACTTTCTTTTAACATAGAGTATAAAAACCTCCGTCCAGCGTCAGCATCCCTCGGCTCATTGTGTATATAATTCTAGATGATTTCTCTGAGGCATGCGTTGGACTGCGGCCCAGAGAAAGCCATCCACGTCCAATCCCATTCCTAAACAAAGAAGAATGTTAATAACAGGTTTCACTTGGACACCTAAGAGTGCGAGTATGACCTTTCTTTCATTGTTGTTTGTGCACATCTGGATTTTAGTGGGAAAGGCCGTGTGGCGTCTCCTCTTCCACTGACAGTCAGCCTCAAGTTTGAGGGAAGAAAATAATCCATTGTCATTCAGAGCAGTCCGTGGCCAGGTCAGAGAGGATACGCCACTGGATGCTTGAGTTCAGCAGGAGCTTTGCCAGAAGAGCGTGAATGTGGATGAAGCTGTGGTTGTGTACATGTGTGCTGGCGCTCGCTGAAACGGTCAGTATTTACACATGCGTGTTTGTGTAGGCAGCCGTGTACGGCTAAAAGTGTTTTTATATGCATTTATGAGCGGCTTTGTTGCAAATTGTGTCGAGAAATTTAGCTTTATGATTTTAAATGCATGCATGTTAAGGCACAATAAACTTTCAGCATGCTTTAAATTGGCACAAGTTTTGAATAAACGTTTGAGTAAATATTTCAAAGCGCCGGTTCAACCAAAATAATATGTCAACTTAAGAAAGAAAATACAACATTGATAGTTTCATTTAGTGTTTAGTAACTGGGAAGTATGTGAACTTGTTTATGTGTTTGTCTGTAGGTGGAGACAGGAAACTAATTCTTTCTAATGGACTCTTGACATTAGTAAGACTCCACCACGCTTCTCTCTCTCTCCACGTGTGTCCTGTTATGGTGGGCGATGCGTTAAAAGCCAGCTCTTAAACTGAGATGTTTGCGTCTGTGACTGGGCTCCCACAGTTGCTATTTTAACCGCACATGTCCAGTAAACGTCTCCAGGCCCATGTGCATAAATATCATGTTGATTTGTTGCTGGTTAACGGAGACGTGTCACTGAAAATGCTCCTCAGACATTCATTAAGTGGTGCTTATTTAGGGAAGTCAAACTAGACGGGTGGTGCGTGAAGTTATAGCAGGAAACACACCTTCAGATCATCTCTTTCTGAACGGAGAGACCTGCAGCGACTGGGCCGAGTTTTATCTGCAAATAGCAGCGCTGGCTGATGACTGCCAGAGGATCGTTCCAGAAAACACGAAAAAATTCTAAGAAATGCTGTTCTATTGAACTTTCTATAAATCTGTAAATCCGAAAAAATAATATAAATCATACAGTGGATCAGCCTTGGTGAGCCAAAAGAGACTTCACCCAGAACATAAAACAAAATAAAAAAGACTCCAATCTTTTGTGAATTGAGTGTTGAATTGAACGACTTTTACATTCCATGTTAATTCCAGAATTTGAATTCTAGCAGTAAATTCAAATTTCATTTTTTGTTTGAATGTATCAAAGTAGAATTAAAATGTTTTGACATTCATCTACAGCTACAGTAATTGTAATTTTTGATGAAAGATGGAGGATGAATGGATGGATGATAGATGGAAGGATGGGTGGATGATGGATGGATAATGGATGGATGGGTGGGTGATATATGGATGGATGGCTGGATAATGGATGGGTGAATGGATTGATGGATGGAAGATAGATGGATGATGGATGGATGATAGATGGAAGGATGGATGAATGAATGGATGGGTGGATAATAGATGGGTGGGTGGATGGATGGATGGATGTGTGGATAATGAATGGATGGGTGGATGATAGATGGGTGGATAATGGATGGATGGATGGATGGATGGATGTGTGGATAATGAATGGATGGGTGGATGATAGATGGGTGGATAATGGATGGATGGATGGATGGATGGATGTGTGGATAATGAATGGATGGGTGGATGATAGATGGGTGGATAATGGATGGATGGATGGGTGGGTGGATAATATACGGTTGGATGGATGGATGGATAATGGATGGATAACTTGATAATGGATGGGTGGATAGATGGATTGATGATGGATGGATGATATATGGAAGGATGGATGAATGGATGGATGATAGATGGAAGTGGATTGATGGATGGATGGGTGGATGATAGATGGGTGGATGATAGATGGGTGGATGGATTATGTATGGATGGGTAGATGGATGGATAATGTATGGATAATTGGATAATTGGATAATGGATGGGTGGATGGATGGATAGATGATAGATGGAAGGTAGATGGATGGATGGATGGATGGGTGGATTGATTGATCTATACTATGATTCAATTCTACATCCTGTGTGCTGCAGCCAACTGAAATTCACACTCATGAATTGAACGAGAGCCGAATGTTCAGTTCTGTATTTTGCACAACCGCACTATCACCATCACAGCAGTGTAATACCAGGAACCATGCACTTGTAAGATTAACAAGGCATGAACAGCCCGTGTCAGTCTTTAGCAGTGTTAGTGGACGTAGACCTGCAGTCAGTGTGCTATAGCAGTGCAGCACACATTTCACCATCAGTTCAAACGTCCGGATCATTAGATTTCCCCAGAAAGAGGTGATTTACAGGGACGATCCGCTGTCCGGCTGTCTTTTGAACTGGTCAAGGACGCTCCTCTGACAATGACTCCCTAAACAGAGCGGAGTCCGAGGAGGAGGACATTAGATCCCTTGACTAAGCAGCAGAGGAACCAGAACCACAGAAATCCACCACTGCATACTGAGCATCTAGTTTATCACATTATTAAAATGTTAATGTAGTTTAGTCATACTGTTTTCCCTGAAACATTCATAATCATTACTTTTGCGCTGTGGCAAGCTTTATGCATGTGCATGATTGTTTATTAGGCTATGTAATTAAAGGCTTAATTTAATGTGTGTGTGTGTGTGTGTGTGTGTGTGTATAGACTCATAAATGATTTTCAATATTTTAAGTTGAAAATTAGTAACTAAAATTAAATTAAACCTAAATAGTAATATATATATATATATATATATAAAAATTACAAAAAGACTTTACAAATGAATTACAAACATTTTTTATAAACTTACAATGTAAACTAAAAGCTAAAATAAAAATAAAAGGAAATTCAAAATACTAATAAAAAAGATTGACTCGTTCTCGAGTGAAGAACCATTTCTGTCAGACGCGTCTGATTCGTGAACCGAGGAGCTGATGATACTGCGCATGTGTGATTCAGCGTGAAGCAGACCGACACACAGAGCATCTGATCTGAACTGATTCTTTTGGTGATTGATTCTGAACTGATTCTGTGCTAGTGTAATGAGCGCGGGTAAACCAAAGGCTTGAATCAAGGACAATCATCGCCAATGACGCCATTACGTCGAGCGCAAAAGAACCGATGAACCGTTTTCTTCAACCAGTTTATTGAATCGAACTGTCCGAGAGAACTACTGGTGATCCGAACACCGATGCAACCGGTTCTTCACTCGTGAACGAGTCAGTCTTTCTTTCGTTATCTGGCTCGGCTCGGTGTTCATCTTCATCTCTTCACAGCAGTTCAGTCAGTGTACTGTTTGAGTCAATGAATTACTCCGGGATATTGGTTCGTTTTGACTCAGAGGGAGTGTCAGACACATTAAAAATGTTAACAGCTCAAGGAATTTGTGGATTAATGCGTATTGGAGACGCGAACCATTTAAAACGATTCAGTTCGATTTGGTGAACTGGTTCAAAAAGATCCGGTTACATCGAATGATTCGTTGCCGAACCGGATATCACAAACTGCTTTGTTTTGAACTCTCTCACAACAGACACGGAAGAGAAGACAATGCTGAATAAAGTCGCAGTTTTGCTTTTTTTGGACCAAAATGTATTTTCGATGCTTCAATAAATTCCAAATGACCCTCTGATGTCACATGGACTCCTTTGATGATGTTTCTCTTACCTTTCTGGACATGGACAGTAGACCGTACACACAGCTTCAATGGAGGGACTGAGAGCTCTCGGACTAAATCTAAAATATCTTAAACTGTGTTCAGAAGATGAACGGAGGTCTCACGGGTTTAGAACGAAATGAGGGTGAGTTATTAATAACATAATTTTGATTATTGGGTGAATTATCCCTTTAAGGTCAAGCACTCAAATCAATAGAAATAAAATAAATAAAACAAAAAATTAAAAGGTTAAAACTTGAGATGAATAAAAGATGATAAAATCACATAACAAATTAATTACTAAAATGAAAATCAAGTTTAATTTAAATTTTATAAAATCACAATTAATCACATTAAAAAAATAGTTTACATAATATATATATGTGTGTACTGTATTTATATATATATATATATATATATTTTTTTTTTTTACATTAAATCATACATTTGACACTTACATTTTTTCCAAAATTATTTACTACCAGGTGAAATTCAAGTATAAGTTAATTTCTTATGAAAAGTCTAGTCATGATTACTTCAGCTCAACATTCCCCTTTGATTTCAGAAGGGAAGTGTAACGTCACAGAAAACTCCCTGCAAACGTGTGTGTGTGTGTGTGTGTGTGTGTGTGAGAGAGAGATAGAGAGTGAGTGAGTGAGTGATTGTGTGTGTTTGACAGACATTAAATAAGGAAGTTGTTTTTTAGGTCATTGGTCATAGGTTGATTGACGCTTATGTTTGACATCAAATATGTAACATGCAAATATTTCATAATGAAAATGTGTATTTCCTAGTTTTAAAATGCAGAATATTAATGCAATCTTAGTTTATTAGAAAACTGGCTTTTCAATATTATAAAAACAGCCTAATTATGAAAGCTTGTTTCTGGATTGAAAAAAAAAAAATGTTATGAATTTATCTTGCAATATTGCTTGACAATGCTCATACGGCTGCGGTTCTCTCGGTTGATGTGCATCTTTTTCTTCTACACTTTTTCCTTCCAGTCAACATGCTTGGATACAGCACTCTGTGAACAGCCAGCTTCTTTGGCAATGAATGTTTGTGGCTTACCCTCCTTTTGAAGGGTGTCAATGATTGTCTTCTGGACCACTGTCAGATCAGTTTTGAGTTGATTGGCATGTCACCATATTCTAATTTGTTGAGATTGTGAATTGCATTTATGCATTTTTTTATGCATTTTAACAGATGCTTTTATCCAAAGCGACTTACATTGCATTCAGGTTAACAATTTTCTCCTATAATGTGTTCCCTGGGATTCGAACCCCCAACCTTGTTAACACAATGCTCTACCACTTGAGCTACAGGAACACTTTATTGGTGGGTTGAACTACTTCAGTCTGTGTGCATTGAATTTATTTAATACATTTAATATATTAATTTTTTAATATATATATATGTATGCCTTTCAGTTTTAGAACTTTAGAACTTTTTTCATTTTTATTTCTCCTAGTAAACATTTATTTTATTTCATTTCCCCCGCTTATAGTGTCAATTTAATCTCCCTGCATGGTCAGACTCAGACACGAGACGTGTTTGTCAGTCTTATCGCTCTCAGATCCCGTTAAGCGTAAAGATCAGGCGCGATGTGGATTTCAGACGAGCAGGTTTCTGTCTCAAGGCCGTCGAGACACATCCCAAACTTTCTGTCCTACTTTTAGAACGCTTTGAGAAATTTTAGATGGATGAAAGATGGAGACGAGATGAGAGAAAGATAGAGGCTGCTGTGTTTATCTTCATACAGATACAGACACGTCTCACAGGAAGCAAATACACTCATGCATTTCTGATTCCCCGTTAAAAACAAGACACAAAACTTTTGCTTTTTGTAGTAAATGAGAAATAATCACACATCTACTCAATCATTTCCTATTGTAAATATTACCATAATAAAACATTACTATAATAAAATATTATTAATATTTTAGAAAGTGTTTCTTTACTATTATATGCAAAATTTCAACAACAACAACAAAAAAAAACATTTAATGGTTTTAGTTAACAATAATATCGCTGCTTGGAATATAGCACATAAAGATCATGTTCCATGAAGATATTTAGTAAACTTCCTACCGTAATTTTTGATTAGTAATATGCATTGCTAAGAAAAATAAAGAGAGAGATGAAAAGGAGAACAGAATGAAAGACACAGAGGTAAAACCTCATTTTGATTCCTAATTATAGTCAAACGGGTGTAAAGAATGGAAACTCCCGAGCTCACATGTGTTCAGTGGGTCGTTCCTGTTTTGGAAAAGCTTTCAAATTATTCTTGTTTAAGGAAGTGTTTCTATGACAGACCTGGTGTGGGATCTACTTACTCAGAAATTACAGAAATAATTACAGGGAAATGTTCAGCAACACACTGAATTAAACAGAACATTTGAAGAAAGCAGAAACAATATTTGAGCAATGTTTTATATTTTAGAAATATTTTTTTTTATTGTAAAAAAAAGCCAACTAAACCCTTAAAAATATGTCATTGCTTGAAATAAGATAAATGTTACCTGAAATAAAATAGAAATAATTTTAGTAAAATAAAAATTTAAATATTAATATATATATCAGCTTGTTGCCAAGGAATACATTTTTTTATTTTCATTTAGTTTTACCTGATGAACTAAAATAAACATAACAAAAAAATTGAATATAAAATTAATAAAAACAATTAAAAATTACAAAAACTTACTCAAAATAAAAATAAAATCTATAATATTGTATCAGTGATACTAAAATAAAAAAAACTCAAATTAAATACTTTTTTTGAAATAATATATCTTTAAAAAAATATATTTTGTAATTTTTATTTGAGATTTCTCATTATTTTTATACTCATATCAAACTTATTTGTCTTGTTTTTTATTTTGTTAAAGAGATATTTCATAAATTACCAACACAAAAACAATATTCTGCTTGTAAATTCGTCATTATACAAGAAGCACGAAGTATTTCTTAATAAATTATCAGATTTTCAATGTAGAAGTGCGAATGAAAATTGTAATTTCCAGCAGTAAGAGTTTAATATGTGTGTTTAATAATAGCAATAGCATTGCGTTATCAAGCACAAGGTTGTTGGTTCGAATCCCCGGGAACACATGATAAGTAAAAATTGTTAGCCTGAATGTACTGTAAGTCGCTTTGGATAAAAGCGTCTTGGTAAATGCATAAATTTAATTTAATATGTGTATATTTTGTTCAGTGTTAAACCGTATAGAGATGTGAAACTGTGCAGGGAAAGTGACATTTGGAACGACTCTCGCTGAACTTTTACGTTTCTTCCGATCTTGTGACGATCTGTCTGTCGTTCGTAGGAATGAAAGTGTCTTGCGATGTGTTTTGCCGCAGCTGCTGTGTTTCTGTAGGAGTTACAGTGTTGGTGATTCAGCGGCTGGAATCGAAAGCGACACAAGAGAAGTGAAAGCACCTGACGGGGATTTCAGAACTGTAACTGGGATTTTTCTGAGGTCACCAAGAGTATGCCGTTACCCACAATCCACTGCGGTGGGGTGCAGTAGTAGTACAGATTCATCTGTGTTTACGTTTTCTTGTAACTGATTAACAGCATAGCCATGGGGTTCGATTCCCGAGGATAAATGTACACCTTGAATATAATGTTTAGATACAAGCATGTGTCAAATGCATCTTTGCATACAGCAGGGTTATCATCATCATTAACTAAAACTGTTAAGACAAAAATTCATATAACGTCATCTTGTTTTATTTATGCTATAGTGGCCAAGTCAACTTTTCTTTAGTAGTAGTTCAAAGTAGTTAAATTACCAAAACTAAAACGGAAATAATAAAAACTATAAATAAGATATTATGACATATAAAATGAAAAAAAACATACAACAAAATTGCTAAAACTAAAATGAAAATGGTAAATCAATTGTTAAAATATTAATTCAAAATACTAAAATATAGACAGATATATTTTATGAATTAATAAATATGACAAAAGCAACACAATTTGAATTTAAAAAAATGAAAATGTAAAAAAAAAATACAAATAAAATGGGAACTATAAAAATAAAAACAAATTCAAAATATTATAAAAAAATATTAAGTAATATTAAATATATAATAATATTAAATATAATGTAAAAGATAATTGCAACTTTTTATTTTTTTTATTTATTTCTTACCATTTTGAATTTATACTTTTTTTTGTTGTTGATTTTTTTTACTTTATGAATACTAATAATATATATTTATATATATATATATATATATATATATATATATATATATATATATATATAATTTAATACCATTTAACACCAAATAATCTGTTACTCAACAAGCAATTAAATTGTGAAAACACTCATGCTTTCCTGTAGTTTGAACAGTAGATCATGCGAAGGTCATGGGTTCGAATCCCAACCTGACTTCAAGTGCAGTGCAAGTGACTTTGGGTTAAAAAAGCATCTACCAAATTCATAGCGACTTCTGGCCTACAGTTTTTAATGCTTCCTTTTCCATTTTATTGGCACTGATGATTTGTTTGTGTCCGTCATCAGTGACTCTCGTGCCAATACGGATGATGTTCCCAAATGCTGGTCTGGATCCCTGAGAGGCCTGTGGACACACAGATATCATGCAGCCGAGTAACGAGGTAACAGATTATAAATTACATTTAAAATCAAATAATGTTTCTGTACCTCGGTTCATATCCAAGAGTTGAATCTGTGTCCTTTTAGCAAGGGCAAAAATCCAAATGCATAGCAACTGTGCAAAATGAAAGCAGTTTCCATTGATAATCAGAGGAAGGAAGCTGCGAGCGAATCTCATCGACGGAAATGAGCGATTAATGACTTCCGTGAACCTGGACGGGTCGTGATCGTCCCATAAAAACAACCTGAACTCGATCAATAACAAAAGAGTTGCCAAAGCAGACTCAAGTCCAGGATGGTTTAAGATGTGTGTGATATCATTACAGATGCATTCGGCAGATAATGCTCTAATAGTGCATGGGTGTGTTAAACTCTTGCTGCTTTCAGACAGTCTCAAAGACGTTTAAGGGCAGGATGGAGTACGTGACACGTGTGCGATGTAAACGCTGAACTTTTGAGTGATTCAGCAGGTTTGTCCTCTGTGTGTCTGGCTCTTCATCAGTGGAAATGAGTCTATATATCAGAGTGACACGCGACTCGGCAGGAAAGCGCCGCATGGGGGCCAAAAAACAGCCTGATTTAAATAAGGGCAGCGAGTATGGAGCGTACTTTCCTTTGGTGATCACTCTGATTTATTTTCAACCCCGGAAAGTTTGGCTACAGCTTTGGGAAAGCAGAGGCACAAATCAAGCGACCTTCAACATCTGCTGCGACTGGCTCTGGTGTCAATCAAACCGCAGGTGCATATCTGCTGTATTAATGCACGGGTCAATCCACGAAATCGGTGCATTTTAAGCTTTTTTGTCAACACTGTTACCGACACAAGTGTTACTAGATGCTATAGTTTAATTAGGACTCATATGCCACTGAATTATATATGCATTAGCTCCATAATATACTGAGGGATGTTCGTATTTTAAACAGACAATCTTTAAAAACAGGGTCAAAACTAGTTAATGTCATCCCTGTTACCTACATGTCAAAAAGTAACAGGGCTGACAGTAACAAGTTTGACGATTTCAAAAAATGTGCTTCTTTAAAAGCATTTTACTTGTAGGTATTGATTACATTTAACATGAGAAGTAATTGTTTCTATTTACGTTTTAAAAATGGTAACAGGATTGACACTTCATGACGTTCCCCTTTCAGTCAAGCCTCATAAATCATCAAAAATAAAAGATTAGAGAAGTTAGAGAAAAAAAAAAACATGCTTGTGTTTTAAGTGTAGGAATCCTGGTTGAGAGATGATGTCACATCCTGGAAGTGATGTCACTTGAACGTACATTGTTTTACAAGCGTTTTTTGATGAGGGTAACAGGGCTGACATAAACATAACATAATCAGGGGACACCAATGAAATCATTGATATCTTAAAGAAAGAATGCATCCTTATGACAAAAACAATGCTTAGCAATGAGACTACATTTAGAACAATATGCAAATGGGTTTTTCTTTTTTCATTTTGCAAATTAAAAGTCCTGCCTAAAAAGAAAAATCATAGTGAGCGACAGGTCAAAAACTGTACCCTTACCAGCATAAACGCTATTTAAATTATTTTAAATATTTTTTATTTGATTTTTTATGTGATATTGATGAAAGCATGCATAGTATTGCCTATGTTTTTAAATTGCACATTTATTTGTTGTTATATTAAGTCTGTTATAATGATTAGTACTAAAATGCATTATTATTTCACATTTATGTGGGCAACATTACACTAAAAAGCATGCATGCGATGCTCATTATTGAGTATGGATATGTGTTCTGGGACTTTAAATCAGATCTGATCCTCTTCAGCTGTAGTGCAGAGAGGTCAGTTATCATAGCTGTGCTGACCTTTGACCTTCATGTTTTCTGAGATCTCTAGAATTTCATGCCGTGATCAAAACAATAACAGCAGCTGTTGCTTATTATTTCCCCGCTCAGGGAAAGCTGAGTTTACAGTGGCTGACATCCAGAGGTTATTCGCTCGGATGGTTTTCAGAGAACTTTATCACTGCGCTCTTTCTCAGTGCTCTAAATATAGTCATATTACCATCCGCTCCGTCTCTGAGACCGCAAACATCTCCATATTTAACTTGAGGTGGCGAAGGTTATATCGATTAATTTCACAGTGAAGGCAATCGAAAGCTGAGGTGAAATGGAGAGTGAAATCTATTGTCCTCTCAGTGATGAATGTGATTCTGTGTTGCAGTAAATCTGATGGACAATAACACTGATGCATCGTTTCCAGGAAAGACCTCCGTGATATCGACCCCTCCTGTGTCTGCTGTCTCTCTTCTGCTCTTATTAAAGACACAGCGTGCTGAATACAGGCAAGTTTGTTTGTGCAGATGTTTTCTCATCTGTTATGTAATGTTGTTATGGAGAGATTTAAGATTCTAGGTACATTCCATTCATCTTTTCTGCTAAGTACTAATAAAATAAAATAAAATAAAATAAAATAAAATAAAATAAAATAAAATAAAATAAAATAAAATAAAATAAAATAAAATAAAATAAAATAAAATTTAAACAATAAATATTTTTTTTACTACAAATAACATTTATAAACGAAATATCTGTCAGTAGAAAAATCTTAAAAATGTTACTTAGAAATGTTACTATATATATATATATATGTATATGTAGTAACATTTCTAAGTATCATTGTTAGCTTGTGTCTGAATAAAATGCATTAAGTTATTAATAATAAAAATAATAAATACTATTTTTTTTATTAATATTTCATCAAAATGTTTGATTTGAACCAACCATTAAAAAAAAAAAAAAAAAAAAAAATATTTGGCTGTAAAATTTTTGAGTTGGTCCAAAATATATATATTTTTCAGTGCATGGTATATATCACAGCATCAGTGTTCTGAAGGCTCACTGTTATGCTACAATATGCAAATGAACCTTGTTTATTAACAGAAAAGCAGCAGCAGAATCACTTTCATTTGTACTCATCAGAATCAGGATGGCGCGATTGATTTGCCATCTGCTGGAAAAAAACATCACGTGACACGTGTTTTCCTGAAACACAGACACACAGAGTCTCCCCACGACTCTCGCCGGCGTCTGATTGGCCGGGATCCCATCGCCGTAACCATGGCGACTGCCCACAGAGCACCTGGAGTGATGATGCAAGCGTCTCTGAGACTCCTGAAGGACGGAGCGGCGATATAAATAGAGAAATGGATGAGAAACTGGGGGATATTTGGGGAAGATGGTGGCAGCTGTGACCCACACACACACACACACACACACACTAGAGCCACAGGTGTGCCACTGACTGAATGCCAGTGGGAATGGCTCTCAATGTGACTTTGGAAACTCATCTCCAGCAGGGATTTCACTGTCGATCCGACTGTAACGGGAGACGTGGAGCACTAAAGTGTGTCGTCCCACAGGAAAACACTGAATACTGCTCTCTTTCAGCTCAAGAGACTCTTGTTGTAATAATGAGCTTTGTCTCAAATGCTCCTTTTTTTATAAATAGAAGTAGAAACTACAATATTTGCATTTTCTGAAGGAAACCGAATGGTGTTTGTGTATGTAGAAAGAAGGTGGATGGGTTATTATCATTAACTTAAACTAACACCATTAAAAATATTAATTGAAATAGAAAGCTTTAGTTAAAATATCAACATTTTCAAAATGTTCTTTACTGCTGCAGTAACTAAATTCATTTTATTTTTTATTAACTTGATGTATTAAAATAAATAAAAGTACAATTTGTGAAACTTAAATATAATAAACAAAAAAAATATTTACAAAATAAAATAAAAATATATAAATGTCAACAGCATGTTTACACTTAACAGTTTATTATTGTCATATTTTAAACTAAAATCATTAAAAATCTACTGTTACTTAAAATGATTTTTGTATACTATTTTATAAAAAAAAATTAATTACAGCCATTTTTATTTTAGTTTAATACAATTAATAGTTCTGTAATAATACAACTAATAATACTAATCATTCTGAAATTACAAATAATAAAAACTATGTAGACATATTATACAATATATATATATATGCAAGTAGGACTTGAATTATCCCATCAAACGATTAATTTCATCATCCTCCTCCTGCTTTTATCCAGTTGTAGTCTGTGGTGTTTGTTATTTCATGGATTCACGGCTGTTAAGCAGGTTTGTATCAAATCTTCACAGATGCAAACAGATCTAAAGCACAAGTTCTGGGTGAAATACTCAAGTGTGTCTCTGTGTTCAAACACTTGCATTGATTTCTTTATTTCAGAAGCGGATCACGCAATGTCTGGCAACCCTTCTGCTCTTTATATATATAACCACACTCAGTTTCACCGTCTCAGACAGAAAACGTGACAATTAAATAATAATTTAAGTATCGAATCAGTTACTAGAAGTGTATATATATGTATGTATATAAGAGCCATTCTACTACAAATTGTATAATATCCAAGCTACATATTTCTATTAATTGTGCAGTCAGTTCTCATTTCGTATTAAGCGAGTATATATATTAAGCTTACTTATATTTTAAATGTTATTGAGGGTTTAAAAAGATCATTAAAAGATTTGAAAACTTAAATGGTTTTTAAATGTGTTTTTGGTGTTGTGCGATTGCAGTTTGCACTAATTCTACACAGAGTATATCGACTGTAATCACTTTAATGTTGATTTAAAAGCATATCTCCATCCACAAGACTAATATTATATAATAAATAGAAATATGGCTTTAATTACTTTAATTAAGGGTCTCATGGATCATACAACATTTACACACGTGACCTGTGACCTTTCACTGGTGCTGGGGTCAGGTGACTGTTATCAGACGAGGCGTGACGTGTGATTGGTCAGCTGGATCAGGTGACCCAACATCCTCTCGGGAGGAAAAGTTCAGGTGTGTGTCTCGAGTTTCCTGTGTGGATCGTTTTTCATTGGTTAATTATGAAGTGTGGGAAAGAGCAGTTCACTGTGTGTGTGTGTGTGTGTGTCTCTGTGTGTGTGTTTGTGTGTGTGTGTGTGTGTGTGTGTTTGTGTGTGTCTCTGTGTGTGTGTTTGTGTGTGTCTCTGTGTGTGTGTTTTTGTGTGTGTGTGTGTGTGTGTGTGTCTCTATGTGTGTGTGTGTGTGTGTGTGCGTCTCTGTGTGTGTGTGTGTGTGTGTGTGTGTGTGTGTGTGTGTGTGTGTGTGTGTGTGTGTGTCTCTCTGTGTGTGTGTGTGTGTGTGTGTGTGTGTCTCTGTGTGTGTGTGTGTGTGTGTGTGTGTGTGTCTCTGTGTGTGTGTTTTTGTGTGTGTGTGTGTGTGTGCGTCTCTGTGTGTGTGTGTGTGTGTGTGTGTGTGTGTGTGTGTGTGTGTGTGTGTGTGTGTGTGTGTGTGCGTGTGTGTGTGTGTGTGCGTGTGCGTGTGCGTGTGTCTGTGTGTGTGTGTGTGTGTGTGCGTCTCTGAGCTTTACATGTCATGGGATTGTCCAGCACATTGTGTAAATAAGTTCTTCCCCGTGTAACCCAAATACATCTCCATTCACGAATAGAGACACTCCTCCTGCGTTTAATGTCAGCTTCCCAAAGCTATCGCTTTCCATGTGTGTCCGTGTTTTACTCCTGTTCTGGGAAACCTGGCCTTTTTCAGTGATTTGTAAGCTACAGTTTTAAAAGTATTTAAGGCAAGACACCACAGGTGACTTCTTCAGTTGATTAATCACGGTAAAAGTGTGTATGACAAGTTTTCTGAAATGTTATCTTTAAATATACTGTACCATGATATGCAATAATTTCAGGAAGATTAATCTGAACATTGGATAAAGCCAGATTCAAAATTCTTGTTTGGTTTTGTTGATATATTAGAGTTACATTTGTACTTCCCCGACAGAACTAAAACTCCTCTTTCTCTGCATCCAGACAAGATTTGGTGATGAAAGAGTGAAACCACCCACACACACACACACACACACACACACAGAGCAGCACTGTGGTCTAGTAAACAGCGTGACGTGTGATGAGGAACTCTGAGCACATTACTCAACGGCTGATGATTATTCACACTAACACGCCGTGGGGAAATGAGGCAATGATGGATTCGGAGGAAAAGCACAAAGCATCTGCTGTCCGTCTGAAAGCAGTGACCCTTCCCCACATCTGAGATCTTTATAAATGTTTAGTTGTTTCTCCTAGATCACAAGATTCATGGTCAAATATGTTTCTTAGAAAAGACCCAGTTATCTCACATGCTTAAGATCACAACGTCTCAAACTGTGCTCAGATCCAAACGTCAAGTCAAATCACGTTTAGTTCTACACTTTTTTACAAAGCTTTACAGTAATAAACAGGCATTTTCCGGTTACTGTTTTAATGTAGCACAATCAATCTGTAATGAAACAATTTTTTTATGTTACAGAGTTTATGTTATGATTTTTCCCCCCTCAGAATTTTGAGTTTACATTTTTGTTAACCACAGGGAAAAAGTTAATTGCAACTTTTTATTTCACTATTCCTACTTTTTTCCTTCAAAACTGTGTGTAATTACACACAAGTGTGAGCACAAACATACATATGTCATTTACATACATTTGTCAAAATTGATTCTGAATAATTCAGATTGCTTTCATTTATTTATTTCAAAATGTTTTGAATCATTTTAATCAGTTCTGTCGCCCGGAGCGGGATCGCGAATCATTTGAGTCAGTTCGTGAGTTCAAAGCGTGTTCGTGAATCATTTGAGTCAGTTGGGGAGTTTGGAGCGGGTTCGCGAATCATTTGAGTCAGTTCGTGAGTTCAAAGCGTGTTCGCGAATCATTTGAGTCAGTTGGGGAGTTCGGAGCGGGATCGCGAATCATTTGAGTCAGTTCGTGAGTTCAAAGCGGGTTCGCGAATCATTTGAGTCAGTTCGTGAGTTCAAAGCGGGTTCGCGAATCATTTGAGTCAGTTCGGGGTTCGCGAATCATAGCTGTATATGGATAGGAATTTTTAACTAATTTAGTAGCTAGTTTTAATTACGTTTTGTTACAGAGTTTATGTTACGATTTTCCCCCCCTCAGAATTTTGATTTTCCATTTTTGTTTCGACCACACGGAAAAAGGTAATTGCAACTTTTTATTTCACTATTCCTACTTTTTTCCTTCAGAACTGTGAGTTTATATCTCACAATGACAAGTAAACATTTTGTAATTCTGACTTGTTTCTCAGAATTATTTGTTACACAACAGTGATTTTAAACTTAAGTTTAGAATTAAAAAATTCTGAGATTTTATCTTGTTTTGGCAAAAAAATTGTCAGAATTGTGGGATATAAACTCAGATTTTTTTTTTTTTTTTTAATCTCACGGCAGAAAACATCCATAATCATCAGAATCTCAATATGATCTCAAACATCACTTATTTAAATAACCTGAGCTTCATTTCATGGCTCTTAACTATTGTCTTATTTGTGATTTCTTTTTAGGATTTTTAGAAGAAACATTGGAGAAAAAGTAGACCCTTAAAGGAAAAATAATTGAGAATCAGATTTTTTATATACAGTATATATAATTTTTAACATAGGCTATATTACAAAAAGCATGATGCCATATATAATGGTAAACAGTGAAAGTGTATATTTTGGATTTTCCCCTCTTGAAACATGTACTTTGAAACATTTGTGTGTGTGTCTGTGTTTCTCCAGCTTGCAGCTTGTAATTACACACTTTCTGTGTCCCGCCGTAACACATTCCTTGTGTCCTGTGCTGCCGGAGTTAATCCCAGGTTTGGAATTCCCCTCTGTCAGCAGACCCCCCCACACACCCACACACACCCACACACACACACACACACACACATCCCTATGTAGTGCAGCAGCAGCAGAAGTGTAATTCACATGCAATCATGTGCTTAGCTGTTAAACCCAGATTAACTCTTCAGTCTGTGAGACTGTAACGTCAGCGAGGAAACAGTGTTGATTTGTCCCATGTCTTATGCAAGTTTTGATGTTTTTGTGCATGCTTGAAACATCCAACAGGTGAAACCTTTATAGACAGCATTGTAAGGCATGACTGGTGCATCATTAACTTATTGCATGAGCATTATAGATCACTCATTATCAGTGTTGGGCAGTAACGCGTTATTAATAACTGTTACCATATGGTGCATTGTCCGTTACTTTTTAAAAAATGATTAATTTTGACTGAAGTGCAGCCTAACCTGTTTGCAGCAGCGACGCATTGTAGGATTGGTGGATGCCAACCACTGTAAACACGAAGACGCACTGTGGGCGTGTTTCCATTTATTCAAGTAGTGCGGCAGTCATGGCGCACATACTTTAATTAATTAATTAAAAAAGTAACAGACAATGCACCATGTGGTAACGGTAACAGAGTTAATTTATTTAAAAAGTAATGTGTTACAGTATTAGTTACTGTCAAAAGTAACTGCGTTATGCGTTACTGCCCAACACTGGTATTAAGTGATTCTGTGTATGTTTTTCTCATGCAGCCTGTCTCTACTGTGGACAGTGTTGTGGGTAACGCGTTACAAAGTAACGCGTTAGAGTACTCTAATTACTTTTTTCCTGAAATTTGTAACTTAACGCGTTAGTTCCGTGCGTAAGTAATCAGTAACTTCGTTATTTTTTTTAAAAAAAAGTAATCCGTTATTTTAAGGAAAGGAAAATCCCGACTGCAGCCTGCTTTTTGTCAGACAGTAGTCCTAGGTCTACTGTGCCACCTGCGGATGTACAGTATCAGCGGAGCCGAAGCTCTGTGATCGTAAAGTCAATGGCTGTGATGCGTCTGTGCCCTGCGCCTGACCCTGTGTGTGTGTGTGTGTGTGTGTGGGTTTTTTTTTGTTTGTTTTTTTCGAACTCCCGGCAAGATGGCAGAGAGGACAGCGTTTGGTTTATGGAACTACGCACATTATTTTCAATTTGTCAACGAAAAAGAAAAGAACATAACGGTAAAATGCACACTCTGCTTTGGTGAAAAGCTTCTGTCGACCGCCAAAAATTCTACCTCAAATTTAACGCTACGTTTTAATCACTACTTTGAAGAGTAAATGTAAGAGGACTGTGTTAAAGCGAATTTAGGCTTGTGACTGTGAGTGACACTTTAATAATAATTAGTTCGGCTATTAAGCGATTTGTCATTTGCCTGTGTGGCGGTGAAGGATTTAATTCGGTTTGTTGTCATTTTTGTTTGACAGGCAGCTGTTAATTTCTGTTAGATCGTTGGCTGGCTGGTTGTTCATCATTTCTAAATGGATTTAAATCTGCAAGCCTGTTTAAGGTTGTGTTTACAAGTAAGCATACTTGTACTTTGATAACTGCATTATTTAAAGTTAAAGAAAAATCAGGAGTTATCTTGTGGTGCTCATAATATACAGTAGCCTAGGCTACCCGGGCTGGGTAGGTGCGAATTTTGATTAATAATATGTTCTGTGATAATAAATAAATAAAACGCAATGTGGAATAGCCGATTGCTGACTGTCTTTCCTGTTATTGTTATCCTGCAGTGTTAATTTAGTCGGATGACTGACGTTATTCATTGTCGGGAGTCACGACTTCTAGGTGCATTTAAAGGGGCCGAGGGCTATGTCTGTCATGTGTGAGCCGCTGCAAACGGCTTTTAATTTTTGGTAACGCATGAGTACTCTAACGCGTTACTATTATGAATAGGTAACGCTGTATCATAACTGATTACTTTTAATTGATGGTAACGTTGTAACCTAACTAACTACTTTCCAAAGTAACTATACCCAACACTGACTGTGGAGTCGCCGGCTTTCAGTCAGCATATATATATATATATATATATATTTATTTATATATGTATGTATGTATTTTTGTCGAAATT
Source organism: Carassius auratus (assembly GCF_003368295.1). Classification (NCBI taxonomy): domain Eukaryota; kingdom Metazoa; phylum Chordata; class Actinopteri; order Cypriniformes; family Cyprinidae; genus Carassius; species Carassius auratus. Next base: position 1,748,675 of record NC_039253.1, read on the forward strand.
AATTCTGAATAATTCAGATTGCTTTCATTTATTTATTTCAAAATGTTTTGAATCATTTTAATCAGTTCGGGAGTTTGGAGCGGGTTCATGAATTATTTGATTCAGTTCGGGAGTTCAGAGATTGAATCATTTTAATCAGTTCGGTCGCTCGGAGCGGGATCGCGAATCATTTCAATCAGTTCGGGAGTTCGGATCGGGATCGCGAATCATTTGAATCAGTTTGGGAATCGCGAATCATTTCAATCAGTTCGGGAGTTCGGAGCGGGATCGCGAATCATTTGAGTCAGTCTGGGGATCGCGAATCATTTGAGTCAGTTCGGGAGTTCAAAGCGGGATCGCGAATCATTTGAGTCAGTCTGGGGATCGCGAATCATTTGAGTCAGTTCGGGAGTTCAAAGCTGGATCGCGAATCATTTGAGTCAGTCTGGGGAACGCGAATCATTTGAGTCAGTTCGGGAGTTCAAAGCGGGATCGCGAATCATTTGAGTCAGTTCGGGAGTTCAAAGCGCGATCGCGAATCATTTGAATCAGTTCGGGAGTTCAAAGCGGGATCGCGAATCATTTCAATCAGTTCGGGAGCAAATCATTTGAGTGAGTTCGGGGTTCGTGAATCATAGCTGTATATGGATAGGCATTTTTAACTTATTTAGTAGCTAGTTCTAATTACTTTTTCCACGCGTGTTTAGGTGTGATATGTGAACTCGTATTTTTTGTTTTAATGATGTGCCTTTTAACAGAATCAAGTATACTCAAAAACTAGACAAATCGTGCCTAAAAAGTGCAGGCATCTAGGCTAATGTAAAGTTACATGATGAAGTCATACTAGTGCGTGTGTGCATTTTGAGTGCGTTCTTTCACTGCATTATTCTGAGTATTCAAATGCATTTATGAATACATGTGAATGATCCCAAAATTCAAGATATGGGGCTTACAAAAAGTTTATATTTATATCATTTTATGTAGTTTTCTCCAAAAAATCAGCATGATTAAAATGTGATATTAAGTAACTACAAACAATAATTTAATTACAAATACAAAATGTTGCATAATAATGTAATATATGAATGAATAATAGCCTAAATGGTTCTATATAGGTTCTATATATGGTTCTATATAGAACCCCAAAAACCCTTTTTTCTAAGAGTGTTGTCCGGTGTTGGGCAGTAACGTTTTATTAGTCTTGTATTGCAAAATCTTGTATTTTTATATATAATTTCTGTTAACATTTATAAAAGTGGTATTATTATAAGTATATTGTTTTAATTTTAGTTTCAGTTTTAGTTAACTATAATAACCTGATTGTGCATCTTTCAAAAGATTTTATTTAGAATTATTTACTATCATATTATCACGCAATCAAACTATGATATCACTCATTATTATCATAGTATATTTCTCTATAGTCACAGGTCAGATGACTAAGGTCATATGAAGATTATGCTTGATTATGTTTATTCTTGTTAAACTGTGTCAGTGTATTATTGTGTTAGTTTTAGATCCCTTTCACGCAACTGTTTAAGTTTATTTTTTAACATTTTCCTTCCAATATTTCATTGCAGCATATAGTTATTTAATGAAAGGTCAGTAGTTTTCCTCATAGCTGTTGTTTACCTGAGAGTGTGTGTGTTCTCTAAATAGCTTCATTGAGTTCTTGTGCTGTAGTGTGTTTGTCTCGAGGTCATCCTCATCGCTGTGTTTATAAAGCCATGAGCCAGTGATTTTCCGAGATCGGCTCTGTGGGTTGATGGCAGCCAGGCAATGTAAACTCACTGACACACACACACACACACACACACACACACACACACACACACACACACACACACACACTTGAGTCTTTAAAGAGGGCCCTGTTCTCTCTCACACAATATCACTACGGCAACACCGCCACTCACAGCCTCCCTGTGACTGAACCAATCAGAACAGCCGAATGAGGAAACGCCCCTCTGTCCGACTGAAACTATTGGTTTAAGCAACAGTTCACACAAAAATGAAAATATGTAGAAAATTTTTTCACCCTCAGGTCATCCAATAGAAGGACGGGTTTGTTTCTAAATCAGGTTTGGAGAAATGTAGCACTGCATCAGTGTCTCATCAATGGATGCTCTGCAGTGAATGGGTGCCGTCAGAATGAGAGTCTGATAAAAACATCACAATAATCCACAGTCCATCAGTGAACATCTGGAGAAGACAAAACCTGAAACACATCCAGCATTAAGATGATTTTAACTCAAACACATAGAGTCTATAATCCATAATAACACTTCCTCCAGTGAAGACGTGTTCTGTCTGAATCAGGAGAGAAATCTGCACAGATCAAGATTCTGTCTTAATGCTGGATGTGTTTTATCTTTTCTCTTCTCCAGATGTTCACTAATGGACTGGATTGCTGTGGATTATTGTGATGTTTTTATCAGACTCTCATTCTGACGGCACCCATTCACTGCAGAGCATCCATTGATGAGACACAGCAGATTATTTCACAGTGAAGGTGAGAACATCATGTTTTTAGCATCCTTTGCTGTATAGACAATTAGATTAAATCAGACTATCAATGAAAGTTTCCAGCTTCTATTGCAATTAGGAAATTCCAACTTGAATGGAAGGCATTATTTCAGCATCCAGCGCTGCTCTAAGAACTGTGTTTTACATTTCATCTGTTTCCATTCACCAGGAATACATCACACACGGCGTCTAAATGACCCAACCACTTCTCCAGACCGGTTGACAGTCTTTAAAGGAGAGCACAGAACCAGCCCGAGGTTTGAAATGTTTAAAATAGCTCGGTCTGTCCGGTTTCTCTTTGATATTTCTCTTTGCGCAGATCTCTTCCATGTGTTTGTGGCGTGTGTTGAGTTCTGAATAATCGCGGCTGAACATCTCGCTCTCCTCTGAAACACATGGCACTCATTCCACTTGTTATTTTCCTCCGGAGTTGTTGTTTTTGTTGTGTTGAGCAAAGTACAGTTAAGTGGGATAAGATATTCCCAGATTTCCGGAAAAAGAGCTCTCTGTACTGCCTCCACCCCAGTAATGACAGCTTCGCTGGTTTGGCAGAAACCCGTCGGAGGTCTGGAGGAATGCGAGTCGCTCCCGAATGACCTGAAGCAGGACAAACCAGGGTTTGACCAACATACAGACATCTTTTAAAACAGTTGCATGTTTCAATCCAGAGACTGTAAACCAGAGACGCACAAACCAGGACATGCATGTCACAAAAGCAAAGGGGAAGCATGCAAATCAAGCAGAACTTTTTGAAGCATTTTTATTCAATATTTTTGTTTTAACATTCTTTTAGTTTCATTTTTGCATTGAAATAATTCAACATTAAAAACAAATATATATATATATATATATATATACATATGTATACATGTTGTTTGTTCATAAACCATGAGACTCAGTTTCAAACTCAGTGTTGTAAATCTATCTCATTGATTTGCCAAAATTATAAAAAAAAAAAATTTTTTATTTAATATAAATTATTTAAAAAGCTCATTTAATTTATTAAATATTTAAAAATCATTATAGAATTTTATTATAAAAAAAAAATTTTCTATACATTATTTGTGATTTAATAACTCATGCATTAAATATACATATAACATTTTATGATGCAAATATTGTTGTGTCTACTGCAGGTTTCTTGATTAATGAGGGCAGAGAGACGTGATGACATTCCTGCTGTCAGGAGATTCTGCTTAGTAACCCGTTGTCATGGTGGTGGTCCTGCGCTCTGATTGGACGAGAGGCAAGTCCTCAGGGACTCCGACTGTCTTTGTATTTTTTCTCTTCTCGGACAGAAAGCAGAGCAGGAGGAAGAAGTTGTGTAACTGATATGCTTTCATCTATCACACACCCTCTCTCTCTCTCTCACACACACACACCTTCGTTATAATAACCCAGAGAGTGATGAAACACATAATACATCAACACACAGACAAAAATAGAAAGTGTGGAGAAGAAAAATGAATGAGAGTTATAGTCAGTGGATTATAATCAGCACAGCAGTTTGGTTGATTATAAAGAGAGCGCAGTGTGGTTATGGTTGAGCACTAGTTATAAACTAAACCGACCAATTATAATCAACCAAAGCATGAAAACATGTGATATTTTTGTTTGTCGCATCGCTTTCTTGTGTAAGACCAGAGAGATTTTTAAGAAATGAATACTTTTATTCAGCAAGGAGGCATTCAATTAGTGATAGGAAAGGCATTTTTTATGTTACAAAATAATACTTTTCAAATAAATACTGGACTTTTGAACTTTTCATGCATCAAACAAACGTGAAAAATGACAAAATAACTTTTTTTTTAAATTTGATATAATCAGAAATGTTTCTTGAGCAGTTAATCATCATATTTTCATGATTTCTGAAGATCATGTGACACTGAAGACTGGAGGAATGATGCTGAAAATACAGCGGAGCATCACAGAAATAAATTACACTTTAACACAGATTGACATAAAAACAGCTGTTTTAAATATTAATAATTTTTACTGTATTTTTGATCAAATAAAAGCAGTCCTGCTGAGCACATGAGAGCTTTCAGAAACAGTAGTGTGTGTATATGAGGTTTCTTCATCATGAGATTTTTAATTACTGTTTTTTTTAATCAAATGAATGCACAACCGGGGGTTAAATTTAGAGCAACGGTCACTCGTCACATATTGAAGCCAGATTTGTCCAAAGAAAATCCATATTTACTCTTCTATTCTTTATGTATTTCTAGAAACAACCTCCCGGACTGCATATGGAGCACACGTGTGCAGAAATCATAATGCATTGTGCATGGGCCAGACATTTGTGTCTCCATGAAACAGACTGCAATCACACAAGCCTTAATTTAATTCACGCACTTCTCCAAGAAATCATTTCCATGCAGTTTCTGCGCTCCTTCACTCCAAAGGGAACATCATTTGCTGCTAAATATTGTCTGCTTTGGCCCTGAACCCATCCGTCAAGCCAGAAGCTTCCCATGAGGCTGCTTTTTCAGTCAGTAATGGCTCGGTTTTGGGGTTTTTGGGCTTTTTCAAGCTCTACAATTCCTCACCGTTTGGATCGTTACAAAACGGGACAGATCCTGTAACCGGAGAAGCACTAGTATCCGCTCGACTCCTTCAAGCTCGCCGGCCAAACCAGAAACAAATGTTTCTTGTCAGACGATGTTGGCCGGGATCCCTGGACCCCTCACACAACGACTTCCAAACCCAACCCTCCCACCCACAAACCTCCCAGAATGCATTGCAACAGCACAAAGAGAGTTGGAGAGCTGTTCCGTTCACAAGGTATCGGATGGCGCTTTGCGTCTTATCGCTTTGGGCTCATCTCGCTTGATGTAGACCGCAGCCAAGAGGCGAAATTATTATTACTGATGTTTTCTTATATATATATATATATATATATATATATATATAATCACGCTGTTTCTGAAAGAACTCTCTTCTGCTCACCTGCATTTATTTGATCAAATACAAATAGAGTCAAACTTGTGAAAAACTATTGTTATTTAAAAGTTTTCTATGTGAATATCTGTTAAACTTTAATTTATTTCAGGATCATTACGCCAGTCTTAAGTGTCATGTTCCTCATTTTCTTTTACATTTATGTCAGCTATAGCTTCTGACCTTTAAATCAAAACATTCTCATGATTCTATAACATCAATTAATGCTATATTTAATCAGAAACACAATCTAAATGTTATTTGTGTATTTTACTTTCATTTTATTAGAAGTAGGCCAATAGCGCCCCCAGTGGAATTAAAGTATTTTAACCAGTGCAAAGGCACTTCAGTGGAGAGGCCTATCAGTATTCAGTCCTACCGTTGGGTCTATCTTTCACAAAGTGTGGAGACAGATTTGTTGTGACTGACAGCACAATCGATTGTTTTAGAGACGACTGAGATTAAATCAGATTAGTGAAGCTTTAGGAAAGAGAAGAATAGAGACGGAGGTCAAGGGTCACTGGGTCAGCGGTTTACTGCCCGAGGTCGGTTTGCTCACAGTTGTGTATTTTCATCTGTGTTCTCGGTAGGATCGTGTTTTCTTGGAGAAAGAGTTTTCCAGGAAGCTGCCGATGGCTGATGGTGACACGGCAGGAGTTTATTGATTCACCGCGCCTGAAGCGTTTCCATTAGCTAAGATTACCTGGCGGGACATGACCTTTCACGCATGGATTCTGTCATTCAGTATTGAGACGTCACAGAAAGAGCAGTTTCTGCTTGGTTTAAGACTCAGGAGTGATCCATCAGAACACAAAAGTGGTTCTCAGAGTCTGTCTGTTTGTGCTGTGCCATCGGTTTCCATGCATTTACCAAAGAGTCATGTAAAAACATAAAACCTCTCTGTAGCTTGTCAGAGACTCGACAAAAAATATGTCCCCCTCAGTTTGACCCACAGATTTTAATGTTCAAAATTAGCTGCACAGACAAAAAACAAAAACAAAAAAAAAACATCCTTTTACAGAGTTTCTGCCTGATAAATGGCAAATTCTTTCTATGAGCATTGAGAAGACAACAAGTCTTCAATTTTGAGTCTTAAATTCTCATTTTTAGTTCATGAGATGCTACAACCAAGGCTTATTTACCTGTGACTCTGCTTTTTGTCTAAATATAGATTTTGGGCTAATTGCATGGAAACCAATGGAGCTCAGTTCCACACAACATCAAAGTATTCACTCAAATCTTCCTTTCCAAAACACTTTCATACGTCCAAAACTTAGTGTCACATTCAAAAAAGTGTCACATTCATGAGCCTAAATGAGGAAAAAGAATTTTTTTTTATAACAGCATTGTTTGTTTTTATTATAATTATTTATGAACACAATTGTATCATAATCACTCAAATCTGCATTTCCAAACATATTAATATCTCAAAACTTAGGAACGCATTCATGACCCTAGATGATAAAAAGTCATTAAATTTCAAGAAGAAATAATTCAAGCAGTTTAAAAATCGCATTTACATTTTTTACATTTCAATTATTAATAAACATAGTTATAGTCATCCAAATTTGTAAAGCCTTTCCAAACACATTTAAGTGACATTCATGAGCCTAAATGAGGGAAAATGTTTCAAGCAGTTTAAATATCGTGCACAAATTGACCTGCAGCACAATAAAAGTGAACATTGCAGGAAATGGACTTCATCTGGAGGTATATGTCATATATAAACACAGGCGTCCTGTAATCCTCTCTCTCTCTCTCTCTCTCTGTCTCTCTCTCTCTCTCTCTCTCTCTCCCTCTCTCAGCTCAGGGATCCAGATTACAGTCGGCTCTGTGTTGTGGTCTGTTGAAAAGCCTGACCCTTCATGCACTTCGGATGAGCTCCAGTTACCATTAATGGAGAGTAGAGCGGTCGAGCAGCCCACAGTGAGTAACCAGCCCTTTCTCTAACCTCCCCGAATACAGTTTACAAAAACCTACAGAGCTGCCTTCCTAGACGCCACTTTAAGACATTAAAGTGTTGTATGTTATGCTTTACGGTAAGGCAGTTCGATACTAAACAAAACAATTCCTTAAAAACAATTTTCACTCAGAAATGACTAGTAAATTTCACCAATAATTATAAAGAAATAGCAATTAATGGTGAAGTTTGGAAGTAAAACGACTGAAATAGTATTTTTCTTCAATGCACTTCAATTATATTTGATACTACTATTAATTATATTAACGATCAGTTACATATATGTTTAATGCATTATTATTTCATTTAAGTGCATCTATAGAATTATTTTTGTCAACTTTTAAACATCATTATATTGTTTTCCAAGCATGAAGAGTTGCAAAAATAAGATATTAAAATATTTTTATTAAATATTTAATATTTTTTTTTTAATAAAATTAAATATTTTTCTGATCTAGTTCATTATTTAACCATTTAATAATTAAAAATTTTAATGCATAGTTTAGTAAACATTTCAACACTATTATATTGCTTTTATGAGCATGAGAGGTTAAAAAATAATGAATTATTTAATAGATTTCACCTTTTAATGCATATATTATGCATATGTATATATTATTTCAATTTAAATGCATATGTTGACAACAGATTTATAAACACAAATAAATAGAATAATAAATGCAATTACAGTAATGTAATAAATAAACAAACATATTCATATAAATAAATAAATTGTAACAAATATATTCATAAATACATTTAAATAAATAAATGGATAATTTAACAAAACATACTAATGTATTAAAGTAAATAAACAAGCAAACAAAATGTAAAATGGTAGGAAACAAATGTATAAATAAATAAATAAATAAATGTATAAATAAATAACTAAATAAATGTGATATGCTGTCTGCAACAGTTAAATACAAAAAAACTAAAGACTAAATTGTGTAAATTCGATTTTTAGAGGGAGGGCGAACCATAAACTTACAATTTCCTGAAAACACACTTCTCTTAAATCCCCCTAAGCTTTAAACCCACACACACACACACACACACACACGTGCCCCTCAGGCCTCTGTTACTCCTGACTGTGTAAGAGGTTATTTCTGACAGACTTCCACACGAAGCAGAAAGCATTTGAGCTTTAGTTGGTCTTTTCAGCTGTTCACACTCGAGCAAACATTCAAACTGTGTTCAAAAACACGTGAGTTGCCAACGCACATAAACAGATGCCTTCGAAGGTCCAAAACACACACTCCATGAATGCAAAACTAGATGTGTAAGCTTGATTGCATGCATCTGTGCATTATCAAACGCGTCCACCTGCAATAACACCATATAGCATAGAAAATATGTAACTGAATAGTGTTTCATATGAAGCACAGGCTTGATGTTAACAATGCAATTTTTAAATTAGATTCAACCATCATTTTCAGTACTGAATGCAATATTCATATCAAAGTGTCTTGTTTTTAAAGAATGAACTTGGTGCTCGGGACAAAAAAGATATATATATTTAGTTAATATGATAAATATGTTACATTTTATTTATTCATATTAATACATTTGTTACATTGCATTCATGTTAATGTTTGTTTTGTTATATTTTATTTGTGTTAATAAATTTATCACATTTCATTTAACACTTATGTTAATAAATTATACCGTTTACAATACATGCACTTAATATTTAAATAAATGCATTTCAAATATAGTATATATATGTGTGTGTGTGTGTGTTATTTATTTTCATTGTATAAGCACTTCAGATATTATTTTCAGCTGACGTAAAAACTAACCCTTTTAGCATTTCAAAATCATAATATATACGAGGTATATATATAATATAATATAATATATAATATATAAAAGGTAATAATTTAATAATAGTGTTTATAAGTTGACAAAACTAATTAGCCTATATATGTGCATTTAAAATGTCTATTATGCATTTTAAAGATGTTAAATAATGAATGCAATCTGAGAAAAGTGTTTATTTTCTTTGTATAATCGCTTCTGAAAATGACTTGGCTTTCAGCTGACATCACCGAGCTCTCCCGCTTTTTAACCCCTTCCACAGTGTTTAGAAGTTGACAGAACTCACTGTATATATATATATATACGCATTTAACGTTAAAATCTGAGGTGTAAATCAGTGCAGCAGATGGTAGTTTCATAGTGTTGGAGGTTCGAGGTAAAATCAGGACAGCACAGAACAGATGTGCATTTGTTTGTTAGTTGGTTAGAGCTTGAGTTTGTGTGTGCATGTGCAAGTTTTCCTGCATTTCTGTTTGTGTTTGGCTCGGGTGAGAGATCCTGCGCATGCGCAATCACAGAATCAATCATTGATGAGAGAGGATACGGTTTCACCGGGCATCACCGGAGTCTCTCTCTGCTTCGACTGATTCAATTAAACACTGTAAATAATTGAGGTCTTGGTGAAACAGAAGAATGGCCTCATGGGATGCGCATGACATCATCGGTTAAAGCCAGGAGAAACGGATACTGTGAGATTGAAGCTCCTGTGTTCCTCTCCTCTAAAAACACAATGCTCTTGAGTTTTTGGGCTCAGGAAGGTGGGTTGGTTTTGAGCAGGTTTTGTCATCATGGTACCTTACGCTACATGTTTACCCTAATGCAGAGCAGGCTTTATTCTGAGTTATAAATCGCAAACCCAAACTGGACCAATCAGCTGTGAGCAAAATGACATGTATCTGATGCAATGAAGCCACTCCCCCATTTCTCTCGCTCCAAATTAAAGCATTTCGAATTTTAGAGACACTTGTTCCACAGTTCCACAACGTGCTCCACAGTTAATTGCAATCTCTGATTCAAACTCTTGAGTTGAAAGATAAAGTTTACATCGAACGTTGTAAGCTCGGTAAACTTGATCTAAAGCAGGTTGGCTTTATTGGGTTTTGTCAACTCAAAACTTACTCTGCAACTCTGAGTTTGTTCATCTTGTTTTGTGCTACAGGCCACTGGTCTTATTTTGACCGTCTCTGTACAGTATATCATTCTTAAGGAAACAATATTCATCACTGTGGGTTTGATGGCCATACAGTTAGTTTTTTGTTTAAGAAAATGTTTAGTTATCTTTATGACAATAATTATACAATATTAGTAGTAGTAGTATTATTAATTATTATTATTATTATTATTAATATATGATTTTTTTGTATTTTTAATAATGATAAAAATAAGAATCTATAATAACTTTTTTTATCTGTCTGAGATATAAACTAAGAATTTTAATAAACCCAGAAAAAAATTTGAATTACATGATATAAACTCAGTATTACAAGATAAAGAAATTTGAATTATGAGATATAAACTCAGACTTACGAGAATTCTTTGATATACATATATATTTTTGATTAATTCTTTGACATATAGCAACTTTTTTTTTTTTTTTTTTTTTACAGTAACGAAAATAGTTACTTTGAGTTACTTTCTCAGAATTACGAGATATAAACTCAGAATTACGAGATATAAACTCAGAGTTACGAGATATAAACTCAGAATTACGAAATACATACTCAGAGTTAAGAGATATAAACTCAGAATTACAAGATATAAACTCAGAATTACGAGATATAAACTCAAAATTACGAGATATAAACTCAGAATTACGAGATATAAACTCAGAGTTACGAGATATAAACTCAGAATTACGAAATACATACTCAGAGTTAAGAGATATAACTCAGAATTATGAGATATAAACTGAGAGTTAAGAGATATAAACTCAGAATTATGAGATATAAACTCAGAATTACGAAATACGTACTCAGAGTTATGAGATATAAACTCAGAATTATGAGATATAAACTCAGAATTACGAGATATAAACTTAGAGTTAAGAGATATAAACTCAGAATTATGAGATATAAACTCAGAGTTAAGATATATAAACTGAGAGTTAAGAGATATAAACTCAGAATTATGAGATATAAACTCAGAGTTAAGATATATAAACTGAGAGTTAAGAGATATAAACTCAGAATTAAGAAATATAAACTCAGAATTACGAAATACGTACTCAGAGTTATGAGATATAAACTCAGAATTATGAGATATAAACTCAGAATTACGAGATATAAACTTAGAGTTAAGAGATATAAACTCAGAATTATGAGATATAAACTCAGAATTACGAGATATAAACTTAGAGTTAAGAGATATAAACTCAGAATTATGAGATATAAACTCAGAATTACGAGATATAAACTGAGAGTTATGAGATATAAACTCAGAGTTACAAGATATAAACTCAGTTACGAGATATAAACTCAGAATTATGAGATGTAAACTCAGTTACGAGATATAAACTCAGAGTTACGAGATATAAACTCAGTTACGAGATATAAACTCAGAGTTACGAGATATAAACTCAGTTACGAGATATAAACTCAGAGTTACGAGATATAAACTCAGTTACGAGATATAAACTCAGAGTTACGAGATATAAACTCAGTTACGAGATATAAACTCAGAGTTACGAGATATAAACTCAGAATTAAGAGATATAAACTCAGAATTACGAGATATAAACTCAGTTACGAGATATAAACTCAGAATTATGAGATATAAACTCAGAATTACGAGATATAAACTCAGTTACGAGATACAGACTCAGAGTTACGAGATATAAACTCAGAATTATGAGATATAAACTCAGAGCTCAGGATAAGCTCAGAATTGTTTTAGAGTAAGAATTGTGAGTTTATATTTTGCATTTCCATTTATATTTAACATTTCATAGAAACATTTATTCTGTGGCAAAAACAGGCTTTGGTAGGGATGGCTTGGTGATTTTTGACAGGCTTCAGTTGGTATGGCTATGATTTTTATTTGTTGCTGACAGTTTGGCTGGAGCTCAAGGACACAAGCGGTGAAGGCTGCAATGCTCTTGACTTCCACACACCTCTGATCATGTGATGCTCCGCTGAGAGCGTCTGCACTGTTAACGGCTCAGAAATCACTCCAGTTCCCTTCATCTTCTGTCTGACCTCATTTACTTCCCCATGACTTTTTTTTTTTTTTTCCTTCTCGCTTGTTCACATGATCTCAATAAAGGAGGTCAGGGGTCAGACATGGTTTTCCTGAAAACACACTCGCAGGTCTCCTATGAAGTCATCATGTTCGAAACAGTGCCCAAAGCCACTAGAAGGCATCTTTGCAACCTTTAGTCAAAGAAAGCGTAATGGCTAATGCTAATGGAAAGGAAACCAGAGGCCATTTTTATAGATGGATGTCAATGGAGGAGAGGCTTCACTATGCTGAGTAAACAGCTTTTTAGAGGAAACGGCTCACAATTTAATAAATCGACAGCCTGTTTGCTAATCTTCAAAGTGTTTTACACTAAACAACACTTTTGGATTGAGCTATTTTCAAAGTTTACACCGAGAAAAAAAAAGCCATTTTATAAGAGACCGGTGTGATTTGGTATATTGCACTTCTCATTCATTCCTGATGGGATCCGTAAATAATGATTGAGTGTCGCACAACTCTGTGATGTCAAGGCTGTAAAGGGATAGGTTACTTAGACACACGAGATCCAAGTCGACCATTATGCTTTCTCCAATAGAAAGTAATCCAGAGCCAGTCAGCTCCCAATAGTAAGACGATGTCTGCTGAAAGCTGATGTCAGACTGGAGTCAGACAGAGATGTTTATACCTTCAGGAGTATGTTTCGCTGGATCAACACTGCCACCTACAGACTCAGAGAGAGAGAGAGAGTGAGAGAGAGAGAGATAGAGTGTGTGTGTGTGTGAGAGAGAGAGAGAGAGAGAGAGACAGAGAGTGTGTGTGTGTGTGTGAGAGAGAGAGAGAGAGAGAGAGAGGTCATGCATAACATGAGCTCCTAGTCTTTCTAGAGTTTCTTGCTTCTAATATGAGGTAAACCAAAGATAAAAACACAAAATTAACTAAAATGGGACGGTGAGCACAAGTTCACTATAAAAAAATAGTTTAATATTTATTTTTTTTACAAGAAATTAGGAGAAAATCTCTTGAAAACAAGAAAAATTCATGGAACCTAAACAAAAGGACACTGGAGTGGACCCTACAACAAGGCTTCAGAAGGGAACGAACACAAAAACTGCTGGAGAAGAACCACCTACAAACTTCACGGATTTAACAAAAAGGATTATTCCATCTTATTCCATCTTAAAAAGGATTTAACCACAAAAACTTTTTTTTTTTTTTTTTTTTATAACCTTTCCATCTACAAACAACAAGGACCAAAAATTGCAAAAGGACAAACAAAACCAACGGACCCCCAACTTTCCATTTGATGGAGCTATAGAACGGTATAGCAATTTAAAATAACAAAAGAGGGCCATTGTCATTCACACCTTCTGATTGGATTAACGGAGCCATTACAATCAATATCAAAGACCTGTAAACGGCATTACCATGGCAACACCAGCAATGGGGACTGGAGCTCACACCTTTTCCTACCCCCCAGACATCAAGTCTGAGAAGAGCAGACAACAACACAAGCTCAAAACTCAGAAGGAAAACCCAGAAACACTGTTTAAAGATACTTTAAACAGTAGGGGCAAAACCATCACCACAAACCTGCTCTTCTACACAGAACAACCGACTGCATGGCACACCGCCTCCTGCACACTGTTCCAGTATCACACCAAACATGGAATCTGTAAAGGCAGACAACTGTGCATTTATGAAGACGCAGAAAAAGACCCAGAGAACAGACACCTGACAATAAACTTTTATCAAAATGGAACGGTAATGATACAGGGAAACAGTGCTGCCCTCACAAACTTTGAACAGACCTTCCACTGCTTAAAAGATATGGTGGAAAGAGATGAAGCAAACCCCTGCAAGCAAACCCATACAGACACACCAGAAGACACTGACCAAAATGAGCCTTCAACCCACGACAACACAGAGAACAGGACCCCTCCAGGAACCACAGAGAACATCAATCTTCCCCAAAGCACAGGACTACACAACACAGTTGTCCAGCTACAGCACAGCTTAGCACTGCTAGAAGTGGAAATAGTGGAACTGAGTGAGCAAGTCCACATCCTGTCCACTAAAGACACTGAACAACTTAGAGAACAGCTGGACCAGATAAGAAACCAGCTGAAAATGTCCATCCAAGAACTTAAAAGGGAAATGGACACTCTGTATCAGGACAGGCAAACACTCAAAAAAGACCTCAAAGAACTTCAACAGATCATGGGGAAGGAACTTTCAGAAATGAAAGACTACATGGGGAGGGAGCTTGCATGCTTCAAAAAAGAGCTTCAACAAAGGGACAAACAGATGGAGAACCTAACAACACAGATGAGGTGTCTCACTACCCCTGTGAATGCCCCCAAAGTCCCCCCTCCCTCCCCCACACCAACACCTACACATCCAAAGTCCAGCAGCACATCTCCGGCACCCACCAAACCATCACAGCCCAGCAACAGCCAAAAGGAAGCAGGAACACCTGCAGCCTCCAAAAAACCAGAGATCCTTCAGAAAAACATGACAGCTACAACCCCAGCTGAGAAACAGCCAGTGAAAACAGAGGCTGACATTGCCATCCTCATGGACTCCAATGGGAAGTTCCTACAAGGAGAAAGACTTTTTCCAGGCCTTAAAACAACAAAACTCTGGTGCCCAAAAACAGGGGATGCCCTCAGAATACTTTCTGACTCCACCTTTGGCACACCCTCACATATCATCATACACACAGGCACCAACGACTTGAGAAGGGAACAGGAGAGAGTTGGGCAGCTGATCTGCAGAGTAGCAGAGAAGGCTACAGAAATCTACCCCAACACAAAGATCACCATCTCTACCCTCCTACCCCGCAGAGACATCCACCCAGACACCATCCAGAGAGTCAACGCTGACATCTCCAAAGGATGTGCTCGCCTGCCCAATGTACACCTGGCTCATCACCCCTCCATCACAATCAGGGACCTGTATGACCATGTACACATAAAGAAGGACAAAGTCAATGTGTTTGCAAAAACACTGAAAGACACAGCGTGGGGCAGACAAAACACCTTCACACCCCTGAAAACAACACAGCTGCGAACCTACAGAACACAAAACCAGACACCCAGCATAAACCTACAAACTCATCACAGAGAACGACCACCACTGGCTGCACAATACCAGGGACCCCCACAACATGCTAAAATCCACATCAGGATACCCCATGCACCAGCACTACACCACCACAGATCTACACCAGCCCATCAGCAGAAACCCCAGTTTGCACCAGATCACCACCCAAGACACCCACAACCACAAAAACATCACTCCAGGCAGAGAAGCAACATGAGGAACAGCCCAACATCAGCAGCAGCAACCAGCCTTCCACCCGCCCATGCAGCCTCAGGTGACAACACACCAAACCCAGCACCACTCCCACACTCCAGGAGCTACGCTCAGGCCCTGAAAGGACAAGCAAATACACTGGAGATGAGTGAGATCAGACAGCTGCTGAACTACATCAGTACCCAGCTGACAGCATGAAAGGCCACACAGCATGCAAACACCTGCCTAACAATGAAAAAAAAAAAAAAAAAATAAATAAATAAAAAATAAAAAAAACTTTTCTTTTCCAAAACACTATATTACATTAGAAAAGGGATTACCTCCATTTTTGAAAACAAGAACTCTATACCGTGAACTCTTAAAATGACTCTGTCAATATCAACGTGGAATATTCAAGGAATGAATTCAGCAGCCTTTGGGCTAAAGAGCTCAAACACTGAATTCCAGAAGAGCATCAAAGATATGGATATTATAATTCTACAGGAGACATGGAGCAGGGCAGACACCGTCACCCACTGCCCACCCAACTACAGAGAAATCATCCTACCATCACAAAAACTCAACACAGTCCGACAGGGAAGAGACTCAGGAGGACAAATAATCTGGTACAAATCAAAACTCCACAAACACATCAACACAGTGAAGCAGTGCAAATACTACACCTGGCTTAAAATCCACAAGGAACTGCTCCCATCCAGAAAAGATATATACCTGTGTGCCATATACATCCCACCATCAGAGTCCCCCTACTACAGAGAAGACACGTTCTCCATATTAGAGGAAGAGACAAGCCACTTCCAGGCCCAGGGAAATGTGCTCATCTGTGGAGACCTGAACGCAAGAACAGGACTACAGCCGGACTTCACTGACACACAAGGGAGCAAATACATCAACAACAAACTGACTGTTATTAATAACACATTCTCCCATATCCACAGAAATAACCATGATCATATAGTGAATAAGAATGGGAAAGACCTCCTGCAGCTCTGTCGAAGCCTGGGTCTGTATATCATCAACGGTAGGTTACGAGGAGACACTTTAGGAAGAGTCACATTTTGCTCACCTCTTGGGAATAGCACAGTTGACTATATGATAACAGATATAGATCCTTCATCTCTCAGATCATTCACTGTTAGAGAACTAAGCCCTCTGTCCGATCACAGTCAAATCACTGTGTATCTCAAAAAGACTGAAAATAACATTAACACAAAGCCCAGTAAACTGTACAACATCAGAAAACCATACAGATGGGCCGAAAACAGCGCTGAAGAATATCAGAAAGCACTCAGCAGCCAAAAAATACAAGCACTGATAGATAACTTTCTAAATAACATCTATGCTCACACCAATGAAGGTGTCAATCTTGCGGTCAAAGATTTAAATTACATATTTGAAAAATCAGCAAAACAATCCAAATTGAAAACAAAATCTGGAAAAAATCTAATACCCAAAAATGACAAAAATTGGTTTGATCAGGACTGCCAAACTATTCGCAAACAAATGAGAACACTTTCAAATCAGAAACACAGAGATCCAAATAATACAGAGATCCGCCTTCTTTACTGTGCAACACTAAAACAATACAAACATACACTCAGAACCAAAAAAGCACAATACACCCAAAACCAACTCACAATAATTGAGAAGTCAGTCAACACAAACAAAACAATCTGAAAAAAACTGATCATGAAGAATTAGGCAATCCAAAATGGAGAAATATGGGAAAGTCATTTCCAAACACTGTTTAATAAAGTACAAACAGACAAAAACTGTAAACAAAACCAAACAATCAACCAATTGGGAAAACTAGAATTAGGCAATCAAAGATAACCAAAACCCATTAGATTTCCCAATAACTGACAAAGAACTTAAAGAAAAAATCAAAAACCTCCAACTCAGAAAAGCATCTGGACCTGATGGGATATTAAATGAATGATAAAACACACAAGCAGTCAATTTCAATTGGCCATTCTAAAACTATTCAATGTGATTCTAAGTGTAGGTCACTTCCCTGACATCTGGAATCAAGGCTTGATCACACCAATCTTTAAAAACGGAGATAAATTTGATCCTAACAACTACAGAGGCATCTGTGTGAGCAGCAACCTGGGAAAGTTATTCTGTAGCATAATAAACACTCGACTATTAGACTTCATCACCACACACAAGGTACTGAGTAGAAGTCAAATTGGATTTTTACCAAATTACCGCACATCTGACCACATCTATACATTACATACTCTAATTGAAAAAACATGTCAACCAAGATAAAGGTAAAATATATGCATGCTTTATTGACTTTAAAAAAGCTTTTGACTCAATTTGGCACCAAGGACTGTTTTACAAACTTATTGAAAGCGGCATAGGAGGTAAAACCTATGACCTTATCAAATCAATGTACACTGAAAGTAAATGTGGCGTAAAAAATCGGCACCCAACGTACGAGGTATCTTTCCCAAGAGCGTGGTGTGAGACAGGGCTGCTGCTTAAGCCCAACATTATTTAACATTTACATCAATGAACTGGCAAGCAGTCTGGAGCGATCCGCAGCCCCTGGCCTCACACTACACAACTCACAGATCAAATGCCTGCTGTATGCAGACGATCTGGTTCTGCTGTCTCCCACTCAACATGGTCTACAGCAGAACCTGGACCTGCTAGAACAATACTGCCAGACCTGGGCCCTGACAGTCAACCTGAAGAAAACCAAAATCATGATCTTCCAGAAAAGATCCAGATCCCAGGGAACACAACACACATTTACACTAGGCACTAACCCGATAACACACACATCACAACTACAACTACCTGGGTCTGAAAATCACATCCACAGGAAACTTTAATCATGCTGTGAATGAACTGAGAGATAAAGCACGCAGGGCCTTCTATGCCATAAAACGGCAATGTCCTATAGAAATCCCTATTAGAATTTGGCTGAAATATTAGAATCAGTAGTTGAGCCCATTGCACTCTATGGCAGTGAGGTGTGGGGTCCACTGACCAATCCAAATCAAGATTTCACCAAATGGGAAAAACATCCAATTGAGACCCTGCATGCAGAACTGTGTAAAAATATATTACACGTGCACCGGCACACAACAAATAACGCATGCAGGGCAGAATTAGGCAAATATCCTCTAATCGTAAAGATACAAAAAAGGGCAATTAAATTCTGGAAACATCTGAAACTCAGTGACCCCCAATCATATCATTATAAAGCCCTTCAATACCAAGAGATGAGCAAAGAAAGCAGTCCCCTCCCTCAGCTGATCCAGAGCTTCAGTACTGATGCTTCACTAACATCTACTGATGCTCTGAATCACAAGAATCAATCAGATTACTGCACAAATCAAACAGAATTACATCACTCACTGGCAAACCCAAACAGAACAACAGAGTAAAATGCGATGCTATTTGGCTCTAAAGAGAGAGTACAGTATGGCAGAGTATCTGTACACAGTGTCAGATCAGAAACTGAGAAGCACACTGACCAGATACAGACTCAGCGGACACAAGCTGAAGATAGAGACGGGCAGACACAGAAAAACATGGCTGCCAGCGGAGCAGAGACTGTGTTCACACTGTGATCTGAATCAGATGGAAACAGAACTGCACTTCTTAACAGAATGCCCCAAATACACGGACATACGGACAGGGTTCTATGATCAAATACAGCAGATCCATCAGACATTTAAAACTCTTCCGAACCAGGAGAAACTGCCGTATCTGTTAGGAGAACACAAGAACTGCTGTGTATTTGCTGCTCAGTATGTGTCTGCCTGTCATGATGTTAGAGAAAACACTCAACCTGCCCTGACCTGATGTTTCCAGCACATGTAGATTATGTTACGCCATATTACTGTGTTGTATTACTTAGATGTATATTTTGCCTCTGTAAATCTAATACCATATTCTATTTTATTTTATTTCTAACTTATACATTCACATACACTAATTCACTTTGCACTACATGGTTAATACTTTTTATATATTTTATTATTACTATTATTCTTTCTTTCTGTAAATACATATGTGCACTATTTGTAAGCAGCCCAGCTGCCACTGCTTTGGCAATACAAATGTACAGTTTTTGTCATGCCAATAAAGCTCACCTAAATTGAAATTGAAAGAGAGAGAGAGA